>NW_024070205.1:70842777-70987319 GCF_014754425.2 Oryx dammah | reverse complement strand
TATTTATTTGTAAGTTCTAGGTTATTTATTTGTAAGTTCTAGGTTATTTCTTTGAGCTTACTCAACAAAGCTGGGCTTTTTCTCTCTTTTCTTTCCTTTCTAGAATTGCTTTTCAGTTTCATTTAAAAATATGTTTGTTTGGTTTTTAATTTTATCAGTTTACTAGATCAGATATTTAGTTCATTCCTTTAGTTTTTTTTTTTTTTCTCTTTGGTTGAAAGTTCAGTACATTGCTTTCCAATCATTTTCTTTTCTTAACTAATTATGTTATAAATTTCTAAGAAGGTCTTAAATTACCTAGGGAATACAATATTGTTAAAATCAATGTTTTTTAAATGGTGCATTTTCATTACTTTTTCATTTTCATTACTTTTATCAAAATAATATGAGATTCCATGTTATACTCCTCTGAAAACTTTTACATTCAATTCTATCATATTTTGCCACCAGATTAATAATGTGACATAATTTAAATAACATATTTTTAATTTGTTTTCTACCAATCAGTCTTCAACCTTTATCTAGTATTTATTGTTTATGATTATGAAAATGCACTGCATCTTATGTGAAAATGTAGCTTTGCACTATATCTTCCTATACTTCATGAAGAAAGCTTACATGTTTTAGCATGTATTTTCATATCATAAGTGAAAATTACAGTTATCACATTAAATAGGTCTGTGTGTATTGTATGTTTATTTTGACTGCATTTACTTTGTATTAGAATTATAGTTTACTCATTTCTTACAAACATGATAATCCTTTTTATTTAATACATATATAGTAAAAAAACTGAATATGTGAGCCACACTAATGGTACTTTCATTTTCTTCAAACAGGAAATTTGCTAATTTGCTATTATGTAGGAAATTAACTTTTATGTATGAACTAATAGCATTCTTTCAATTTACTTTCAACAATCCACCCCCCAAATTTAAGACAATTGGTTTTGTCAATTTGAACTGTTTATCACTTATCCATATCCACTTCCTCAAATCTATGTTCTTCCATGAAAAGCTTTTTTTTTTCTACATTCTACACAACCTCAGTTCATTTAAGTACATGAGTATTATTCATTCATCAAACATGTCCCTTCTAGAATTATGCTTTGAGAAGCAACGTTTCAAAGTTGGTTCACAGGCTGTGTTCCAGGACTCCTTTTCAGTTTAATATAAGTATAGTTGAAGTCAGCTTGTGAGCAAAAAAAGCAATTTCCAAACTAAACATATATGCAAAAAGGCAATCCTTGCCACATATAGAGACACATTTTAAAAACGATTCCTTCAATATAAATTGGTGCAGACACTATGCAAAATAGTGTGGAAGTTCCTTACAAAACTAAAAAGAGAGTTCCCGTATGATACTGCAATCCCACTCCTGGGAATACATCCAGAAAAAAACTTTAATTTGAAATAATGCATGCACTCAAATATTCATAGCAACACTATTTACAATAGGCCAGACACGGAAGCCACCTAACTATCCATCAACATATGAATAGATAAAGAAGATGTGGTACATATATACACAATTGGTTGTTACCCATCCATAACAAAGAATAAAATAATCCCATTTGCAGCAATATGGATGGATCTAGAGATTATCATACTAAGTGAAGTAAGTCAGATAAAAGATATCATATGATATCACTTATATGTGGGATCTAAAATATGATATGAATACATTTATTTACAAAATAGGAATAGACTCATAGAGATAGAAAACACAATTATGTTTATCATAGGGGATAGTAAGGGAAGGGATAAACTAGAAATTTGGGGTTAACATATATTAATATAAACTACTATATATGAAATAGATAATGAACAAGGACCTTTTATATATCACAGGGAACTAAATTTAATGTCTTATAATAGCCTATAATAAAGAATGTGAAAAGAAAAAATGTATATATGCATAAATGTATGTGTATTTATATACACATATATATAAAGCTGAATCACTTACTGGAAACTAAAAACTAAAATAACAGTGTAAATTATACTTCAATCTTAAAAATTCCCCTCAAAGGAAAAGAGTAAAAGACTTTCATAAATTATGGTACATCAAATTTACAGCACTATTTTTTCTTCTACACTTTACCTTTTTTAACTGTCATTAAATTTGTTTCTTCAATAATTTCTACTTTATTCAGATATAACAAAAGAAAGAAACTATGTCACTGAAAGCAATATTAACGGGAGGTTTAATGATACACGTGTGTCTGTGTTCATGCTCAGTTGCTAACTTGTGTCTAGCTCTCTGTGAACCCCATGAACTGCAGCATGCCAGGCTCCTCTTGCCATGGGATTTCCCTGGCAAGAATACTGGAATGGGTAGCCATTTCTGCCTGCAAAGGATCTTCCTGACACAGGGATTGAACCTGTTTCTCCTGCATTGTGAGTGGATTCTTTACCATTGCACTGAGCCACCTGGGAAGCCCCATTAAGAAAACATGTCATTAGGTAAATAATACAGAGTGATACTGAAGCTTTAAAACTTAAGCCTTGCTTGCCCTTGTGGAAAGAGATACTTAAAAGGATGTGCTGATTTTTTTTCCCCACATTAGAGGAATTTGCTTTCATTAATTCCATCCCTCTTTCAACCTAAACCTCAAAAAGTCTATTATTTTTCCAGAAATTGTAATCTCCTTTTGTAACTCCCCTATGGACTCAGTGAAGTGTTTTCTAGCCAACAGTTATTACATTTATTTGGAAGAATCTTTTTCTGCTTCATTGGGTTCTAGGAAAATATAATGACATTTTCCAAAGACATTTCTCCAAAGAAAACATACAGATGGCCAACAGGTACATGAAAAGATGCTCAACAATATTAATTATTAGAGAAATGCAAACCAAAACTACAATGAGATATCACCTCACACTGGTCAGAATGCTCATCATCAAAAACTCTACAAACAATAAATGTTGGAGAAGATCTGGAGAAAAGGAAACCATTCTACACTGTAGGTGGGAATGTAAATTGGTATAATTACTATGGAGAACATGATGGGGGTTCCTTAAAAAAAAATAAAATTAGAGCTTCCATATGATTCAGCAATTGCAATCCAGGCTATATATCTAGAAGACTTACTAATTCTAAAAGATACATGCACCACAATTTTCACAACAGCACTACTTCCGATAGCCAAGACATGGAAGCAACCTAAAAGTAAATGTGATAAATTCATGGATTGGAAATTGTTGAAAAAGACTGAGAGGGATTTGTAATGGCTCCTGGAATCCTGGAGTAAAGAGTTGGGTAGATTGTTTTGTTTCAGCTGCAGAAGAATTGTGGCAAGGAGCAAGTTATGGGGTGGAAAATCATCATGCATTTCACATTAAAAATAAATGGAAGCTTTAACTGTTGATCTTGATGTTTATAACATTTTGATTAGTTCAAAAGACAATGCCTGAATTTTGGGGACATTAGCTTCTGTTCTAAATAATGGTAGTATTTTTTTTTTTCACTCTGAAACACCTTTGTCACTAATTATGGATGAATATGGTGGTGACTGATCGTTAATAACGGAAAGATAGGGAGGGGATATGAGAATAATTACAAAATGCAATGCAGTTCAAGAGAGATTATATAATAACAAATTGTTCTATCAGGGAGAGAGGGAGCAGCAGTTAGAAGAAAGGTGAACAACGGCTGGATCCAGTGAACATAGATTTTAAAAGACAAGTGTACACACGTACATAATGAAGTACATAACCAAGGAAATAGTAAGATTACATAGATAAACACCAGTATTAACAGGCAGAATCCTAAAGTGATCATATCTTTGTTTTTTAATGTCTTTATACCCTCAAGATATCTAAGAATAGATGATCCATATTTTTAGAAAAATAGTTATGTAAACAGAGAATAGAAAGGACTGTTCAGTTTGCATAATGTTTACCTCCTTCCATAAAAGAAAATCAAACTGCTTAAAAAGGTAAAGAGTTGTTAACAAAAAAAGGAACATGAAGAAAATTCTATATGGACAAGCAGCCATGTCTGCTATAAATATATTTTAATAAAAATATTTTCAAACATAAGTAAAAATTTTCTCTATAAATTATATAAGGCCACATATTAGTACCCAGAGAGAATCAGTGTAAATATCAGGAGCTGGCAATGATTCTTGGTTATTTAATATTAATGACAGCAACTAGCCTTCATAAAACTGAAGTTAGGTACTATTTTTCTAGTTTATAATGAAATACCTGGCACTTTTAGAAATTTATACTAGAAAGATCTAGAATACTTAAGGTTTAAATTTAGTTCTATGTGTATGATAAAATCCTAGCCCCTTCAGCCCTTGTTGTATGATGGGAAGAAGGCAGGGACTACTTAGATACCTTTAAATTTAAAAGAAAAAATCTCAGAAAAAAATATATAAAATACTTGGTGAGGCTAAACAAAGCTGAACACATGCAGAGTTTTGTATCACATTATAACAATTAGATATGTGATAAAAATTATTGACTTTTTAATGACATGCTAAAGAACAATATGCCAACATTGTAAAGATAATGTGTGTGAGAAAATTAACACATATTTTAATTTCATTTATGTACAATAACAGAGCTTTTAGAACAGGAAATACATAAAAGCTTTGATATGAAAATGTAAAAATGCATTTCATTTTAATTATTTTGTATTTGACAATGTAGTTCTAAGAGAATTAATTCCTGTAAACATTTCATGTTAGATTACTTCATTACCAGTAGTATAAAAAAAAGGATTAAGCTAAATAAATTATTTGCTGAATGAATTTGCAGTATTTCTTGGAGACGAAAGGCACAAGCAGACCTCTAGAAGGATGAAAGCCAGGCAAGATGGAAATCTAGAAACCCACAGTAGTGGAAGATTATGGGATACCTTCTCAGAAGAAGCAACTCTGTTTTCAGTATTGTATCACTTGTATTATTCAAACCTTCAGTTCAGTTCAGTCGCTTAGTCGTGTCTGACTCTTTGCGACCCCATGAATTGCAACACGCCAGGCCTCCCTGTCCATCACCAACTCCCAGAGATCACCCAAACTCATGTCCATAGAGTTGGTGATGCCATCCAGCCACCTCATCCTCTGTCATCCCCTTTTCCTCCTGTCCCCAATCCCTCCCAGCATCAGAGTCTTTTCCAATGAGTCAACCCTTCACATGAGGTGGCCAAAGTATTGGAGTTTCAGCTTCAGCATCAGTCCTTCCGATGAACACACAGGACTGATCTCCTTTAGGATGGACTGGTTGGATCTCCTTGCAGTCCAAGGGACTCTCAAGAGTCTTCTCCAACACCACAGTTCAAAAGCATCAGTTCTTTGGTGCTCAGCTTTATTCACAGTCCAACTCTCACATTCATACATGACCAATGGAAAAACCATAGCTTTTGTTGGCAAAGTAATGTCTCTGCTTTTGTTGGATTTTTGTTGGCAAAGTAATGTCTCTGCTTTTGAATATGCTATCTAGGTTGGTCATAACTTTTCTTCCAAGGAGTAAGAGTCTTTTAATTTCATGGCTGCAATCACCATCTGCAGTGATTTTGGAGCCCCCAAAAATAGAGTCTAACACTGTTTCCACTGTTTCCCCATCTATTTCCCATGAAGTGATGGGACCAGATGCCATGATCTTCGTTTTCTGAATGTTGAGCTTTAAGCCAACTTTTTCACTCTCCTCTTTCACTTTCATCAAGAAGCCTTTTAGTCTCTTAGGAGGACTTAAGTTTGGTATCATTCCCATTTCCCATCCTTGGGCCATTGGAGGAAAAGTTGCTTTGAAAGAGTCTCACCAAGAATGTTTATAATAATAGGGCTGGGCAGTTTTTCAAAGAACAGAAGAAGAATATAAAAATAGGAAAATTTTAAAATATCCAGTATATTTTGGCATAAAATTCAATAAGAAGAACTTGTACAATGCTTTAAAATATATATTTTAAATTCAAATGCTATATATTATTAAAGACAAAATGAATCAAGTATTTTAAAGTATTTCTGATTCTAAATCTAGATGTTTAATCTTTGTCATAAAATTTTATTTTCACCCCAATAACATAGTTTTAATAAAAGTTATTTTACAAAAAAAAAAAAAAAAAAATCAGAATCTCTTTTTAGAGCTGTATGTTTTGAATTTGGGAGATTCTCATTCCAAGCTCTGCCCCAAATTGGCAGTTTTCCCTATCACTTTGAACCTGTTCTGCTACTAATATGACTTTTAAAAAGAATGAACATTTGGAAAGTACATCTGTCCTTGGAGTTGCTTGAAAATTACATTAAAATTGTCAACTTCCTTGTCATCTGTAAGACAAATAGTGTCTGTCACTGAGTATTTCTCTGAAGACTTCCCATTACATCAACAGGCTCAAAATGTTTACATTAATTCATATGCTGATTTTCACCATATGGCATAAAATCCTTCAGAGTAAATTTATCTTATTTCCTCTGTGCATAAAATCTAAGGAAACTAAAGTCCCCTTATTTTGTCTCATGATACCAAGTAATCAATTTTCCATGTACTTAAATATTTAACAATTAAAATATGTTGCTAGAGTCGTTAGCCATTCTCTTCTCCAGAAGATCTTCCTGATGCAGGGATCACACACAGATCTCCTGTCTTGCAGGTGGATTCTTTACCATCTGAGCCACCAGGGAAATCCTTAATTATTATTGCCTTCAACATTGCCAGTTTTCTGCACTTTATATATCTCTATATTCTTTATTCTCATAAACATAAGATTTTAAGTATTTACCTTTGCATTCCATTGGTGATTTATCTGAAATCATTGCCAATAATCTTATTACAATTTGTGATTTCCCACAATTTTACAGACTACATTTGGTTAATGAATTGGTCTCTGTCTCAACTCCCTGTCAAAAACCTCTTCTTGGAGCCTCAGAACTAAAGAGACAGTGTGTACAAAAGTGGAAAATGGAAAATTATTTAAATATATTCCTTATATCTTCCTGTGAAATGGCTTGCTTATTAATTTTGGATTAAATATTTTAAATGTGATGATTACAGAGTTGAATTAAATGATTTATCTTTTATTGAGTATCTTGTAAATGTAGGTCGTCTTTCTATATTCTATTCTTAAGAAGATAAATATGCAACACAAATAGTAGCTGTGAGTATAAGAGTGGCATTCTAAGTACATTTCAAAAGAGGTTCAAGGGGAAAAGCTCAGTAAATTCTAAAATAAATATTCAGGGCAATAATAAGTTTATCTAATGTCTTACAAACTATCTGAATACTTATTTTTAACTTACCAATGGGTTTAATTTTATAAGGTCAATAATATTATACCTTGTTGTAATTGAATAAAATCATTTTAATATGGAGTCAGGATATACATTATAGAAATAGAGCATATGCATTTGACATTTTTTAGGGATCTGACTGTTCAAGATTATAAAAGTAACAGTTTAATTGATTGAATAAATACTCATCATCTGTAGTTCAGATAGTATTTTACTTTGTTTCTGACATCTTTGTGCTATTTACCTTTCTCACTTGGTGTGTGTTGACTCAGCAGAATTCCTACTAAAAGTAGTAAGCCATATGAGATTGCCATACTCAACTGTTTTTGAACTTTAAATGCAATTCTATATGCTTCAACTTAATAACTGCTTCCAAGTTATAAATGCCAGGAAGACATTTTTTGTAAATCATTCTTCACTAAAATTTCATTAAGAGTGTATACGGTTGCAGTATAATTTTTTTCTTTGTTTATGGTACTCATATTTGTTGTTCACATAAATTTTTCATTTTCAGTATAAACATTGTAAATATGCTTCTCTTTATCATCAAATTATGAAAGTACTTTAAATTGTGTTTATTTGAAAACTTATATTCATTTAAAAAGAGTAACATTTGAGCTACTGAGTTTTCTAGTCAATGAAACCAAAATGAACAATAATATACATAACATTTTTACAGTAGAAAGGACTGGTTATTTGGTTACTTTTAAAGCAAAATGTTATGCACATATAGAAATTCAATAAGTACTAACTCAGAAATAAAGTGGGCATCCATGATAACAAATGGTTATAATGGTGAAATAAACTCAACTGAAATAGAAACAATTGTTTTGATTATTTTCTGATTTGATATAGAAATTTGCTTTAATCATATCATTTAGTTTATTGAACATTTCATATTTGGTCCTGGACAAGCCCATGTATGATTTTGTTTCCTAATTTATTCACATTTAATACAATCACACACTAATTTCCTTCCCTATCAAAAGTTTGTTTTGAGATAAATTTTAATCTTCATTTTTTATACTTGCAAAATTTGTCTTGTTATTCTGAAAACTTGCATTTTTAAAAACACTTATTGAAATGTAGTTGATTTATAATGTTTTAATTTGTGCTACACAGCAAAGTGATAGTTATACATATATGTTTTTTAATTTTATTTTTCATTATGACTTATTAGCATATTAAATGTAGTTCCTTGTGCTATACAGTACGATCTTGTTGTTTATTTATCATATATAATAGTTTTCATGTATTAACCCCAAATTCCCAGTCCTTGCCCTGCCTACCCCTCTCACTGTTTTCTATGTCTGTGAGTCTCTTTCTGCCTCATAAATATATTAATTTCTGTTGTATTTTATATTCCACATATAAGTGATATATAAGGTATTTGTCTTTCTCTTTCTGACTTTGCTTAGTATGATAATCTCTAGGATACATTCATATTGTTAAAAATTGCATTATTTTGTTCTTTTTTATGGCCAAGTGAGTAATTGCTTCCTTGGTGGCTCAGTGGTAAAGAATCCACCTGTCAATGCAAGAGACATGGGTTTAATCCCTGGGTCAAGAAGATCTCCTAGAGAAGGAAATGGCATCCCATTCTAGTATTCTTGCAAGGGAAATTCCATGGACAGAAGAGCCTGGCAGGTTGCAGTACTTGGGGTTTCAAAGATTCAAGCATGACTTAGCATGCACACACACACACACATATGCTGTATATTCTTTATCCATTAGAACTTGCATTTTAAAATTTGCATTAATATGACTAGGCTATTTATTCCTTCCCTCTTCCCTCAGTCATGGCCAGAAGTCCATCTAGAACAATTTATTCCTTTACAGTAAAAACATGAAACAGAGATTCTTATTGGAATGGCTTTCCTCTAGATTGTGAATTCCTGGTTAAATGATCTCGAGTCATGAACTATTTTATTGTTCATAAATTATTTTTTGTGTGAGAGAAATGATTATTCACAAAATTAAAGGAAATATACCCTGAAAATTTAAGTGGTTGTATATTTGCCCAAGCAGAGCCAGAGGGTGATCCATGAGAGTAAATGGAAAAGGTAATATACAAAGAACAAGCCATTTTACACTCCAATATGCCACTACAGCAAAATAAAGATTAAGTAGAAACTTTGAAGATATGAAAATTTTAAAACTACTCAGATGGAATATGGACATTAGAAACAAAATTAAAAGCCTCTTGATGAAAGTGAAGGAAGAGAGTGAAAAAGTTGGCTTAAAGCTCAATATTCAGAAAACGAAGATCATGGCATCTGGTCCCATCACTTCATGGGAAATAGATGGGGAAACAGTGGAAACAGTGTCAGACTTTATCTTTTTGGGCTCCAAAATCACTGCAGATGGTGATTGCAGCCATGAAATTAAAAGATGCTTACTCCTTGGAAGAAAAGTTATGACCAACCTAGATAGCATATTCAAAAGCAGGGACATTACTTTGCCAACAAAGGTCTGTTTAGTCAAGGCTGTGGTTTTTCCATTGGTCATGTATGGATGTTAGAGTTGGACTGTGAAGAAAGCTGAGCACCGAAGAATTGATGCTTTTGAACTGTGGTGTTGGAGAAGACTCTTGAAAGTCCCTTGGACTGGAAGGAGAGCCAATCAGTCCATTTGAAGGAGATCAACCCTGAGATTTCTTTGGAAGGACTGATGCTAAAGCTGAAACTCCAGTACTTTGGCCACCTCATGAGAAGAGTTGACTCATTGGAAAAGACTCTGATGCTGGGAGGGATTGGGGGCAGGAGGAGAAGGGGACGACAGAGGATGAGATGGCTGGATGGCATCACGGATTCGATGGATGTGAATCTGAGTGAACTCTGGGAGTTGGTGATGAACAGGGAGGCCTGGCGTGCTGCGATTCATGGGGTCGCAAAGAGTTGGACACGACTGAGCGACTGAACTGAACTGAGGGCTAAGGATCTAAACCCAGATGTCCAAGCTGGGTTTAGAAAAAGCAAAGGTATTTTTTTCCGAATCTCTTCAGTGAAGCTACTGTGTTAGGGACCCTGAAGCAGAGTTAGGAAAAACCTAAAATTTTTATACTTCCTCATTTCAAAAAATGTATAAATATCCAAACTCTGTACTAGAGACTTTTATATTTGAAAATATCTAGAATAATTTGTTTGTTATTCTAAATTCTGACAGATTACATAAGGTTAAAGAGCCAGAAAGATACTATAATTGTAAGCTAAGGTGTTTTCATGAGAGGAGAAGGTTGATGTCATGGATATAAACAAAGCTCTCAACCAGAGCTTACATTTCTCACATTTCTTATTAAAAAATATTATTAAAATTTAAGTAAAATCTAATGGAAATCTCTTAAAACTTCAATTTGCATTAGTGATTTTGAAAGCATCATCCAGAAGTGTGTGTCAATTGCACTTACCATTTAATTTAAATTAACCTACATGGATACAATAGACTTCCCTGGTGGCTCAGACAGTAAAGAATCTACCTCCAATGCAGGGCACCGGAGTTTGATCCCTGGTCTGGAAGATCCCCTGGAGAAGGGAATACTATGCACTCCAGTATTCTTGCCCGGAGAATCCCATGGACAGAGGAGTCTGCTGAGCTACAGTCCATGGAGTCACAAAGAGTCAGACAGGACTGATCGACCAACACTCAACAAAAAATCATCTCCTGCAAAGTTTCATAAACTAAAATCTCTGGAAATAAAAATGCTAACAGCATGTTAAAACATGAGAAATGTCTTTTTGTTTTAAACATTCTGGTATAAACATCTTTTTTGCTGTGAATTTTATCATTTGACTTTACAAACAATTACCTCTTTTTTTTTTTTTTTCTACCAAAATTCCTATTCATCCCAATATTGTTTTTGAGGCTTTGCCTTCTGTCTCACAATTTCCTCTCCATCTCAAAAACTAGGATATTACACTGCTCGTTATTTGATTCACCCAATTCATTGGCCTCATTTCCTTAACCTCTTAAACTATAGTGACTTTCGTTTGCACCCAGTGTTTTGTTTTGTTTGTTTTTTTCTTAAAAGTATCACTGTATATTCTTACAGGAAAAAGGCAAGTGTGGGATGATTTGAGAGAATAGTATTGAAACATGTATATTACCATATGTGAAATAGATCACCAGTCCAAATTCAATGCATCAAACAGGGCACTCAAAGCCAGTGGGATGGGATGGGTAGGGAGGTGGAAGGGGGGTTCAGGATGGGGGACACACGTACACCATTGGTGATTCATTTCAATGTATGGCAAAAACTACTATAATATTGTAAAGTAATTAGATTCCAATTAAAATAATTAATTTTTAAAAGTATCAGTGTATATTCTTATTATAGAAATTATCTGAACTCTCATCTTAAATACTAACAACTTATGCTATGACAATCTCTTCCATTATTTCCAAATATTCCATTTTATGATTCTTTCTATAGCTCTTCTATAAATAGATAGAAACCATAATTTATTGTATTGTAAGTTATCCTTTCCCTTTGCTATTATTTTTCTCTCAAAGATTTAACTATGTTAAAAAAAGTCTTCAAATTGTTTTCCTTCTCTTGAAAAGCTCACCAAAATAAATGATCATAAATGTAGTAGCTCAAATCATGAAAATGTGTTATGTCACACTTCTAAAGGTCAGAAGTTCAAGGGTGCCAGTAGTTTCTCTGCAGTGGGCCCCACAAAACTCAGATCTTATCAGGAGATGCTCCAGGCTCATTTAGATTGTTGGCAGAATTTTGTGTGATTGTAGGACTCAGGCCCCTGTTTCCTGCAGACAGCTGAGAGGAGTTTTACTCAGCTTCTGGAGGCCACCCGTATCCTCTGACTCACGGTCCCTTCCATGACATTCAGAGCCAGCAGTGACAGATCAAGTCTTAACACTTTTGATCTCTCTGATCTCCTCCTTTCTCTCATCTCTCCTCCTCTTTCTTTTGCCTTATCTCTCTGACAGAATCTGCTTAGAGTGTGAAAAAAAAAAAAGCAAGTTGTTGCAATGTATAAAGAAAGGGCTATCACTGATATTTTATGAGAACTAAAATGGAGATCAAAGGGGGCAACACTGAGATTCCACTTTTTACCTCTTGGGGGGGGAAAAAAAAAAAAAACAGAAAAAAGTTAGTTGAGTAATATATTCTAATATTCTGACTATCAGAACAGGAACAATGTCATTGTTCAAGAGATTACTAAGGTTTCTACTTAGATAAAAATTCATTTGGCAATGTACTGGAAGAAAATGCATTCACCTGACTTTTGAGTCAACAATCCCAATTATAGTATCTTCCAAATGATACACTGGCAAAAATACAAACTGACCTATTCCCTCTGGAGGATGAGAGAAAGCTATTTCAGTCTTTTTCTTTTACACACAATATCTAGCATAAATAAAATTTAAAAACAAACCAACTATACAAAGAAGCAAGAAAATATGATCCATAATCAACATAAATAAGAGTCAAAAATAGCTGACCAGAAATAATCCATAGGTTGAACTAAAAACACAAATTTTAACTGTCACAAATTATTAAAAATTGGCCATTGATTTGGAAGAGGTCAAGATGAACAAGGTAGATGAACAGAAGGAAAATTTCAGTAGAAAGAAGGAAGATATTTTCAAATAAGAACCAAAGGCAACTCTGGAACTAAATAATGCAAAAGATAAAATGAAAAATTGACTAAAGAAATTTATTGAGACATGAAAGAAATTTATTCCAGATGGAAGCCCACACCAGTTGAAAGAGATGAAAAGCAAAGGAAATAGTAAAGCTGTGGGCTAATTTAACCCACATGGTTACATTTTTAACTTATTTAAATAAGTATTGGTTTCTAATGTGAACATGAAAATCAAGTATTATGGACTATATAAAATATTTAGAAGTAGAATGTATAAAAACAAAAATACAGAGGATGTAGAGCATTATATGGGACTATGTACTGTCAAGTTTCTCATATTCCATGGGAATTTGCATAATCTTTAACCTAAAACAAAACTGCCTCAGGTCCTACATTGGGCCTGGTCGTGGGTCACTAGAGTCAGCTCTGTGATCCTCTAAAATACAACCCTAAAAATGAGGCAGAGGTTGCCAGCATTGCTTACATACAAAGCTCATCAGTTTCACTTGGTGTATAAGAAAGTTGTGTCTTATTTTTTGAAAGATCAAATATCATATGTGTGAATTGAGAGCCTTAATGTTTAATTTTTTCAGTTTTCTGTATTTTCATTCTCATATTGTTTCAGAATGCAGATGAAATCTAGACATATAGATTCTCATGGAAATGAAAAAGACAAGCATTTATTAGCATCATAATGTATTTGACAATGAGAACTCTATTATCATTAGCTATTTAGATTTATTATCTCATTAATGTTGAAAACAATCTACTAAGGTAGAAATTTGAAGCTCATGAAGTAGAAAATATAACTAAAATAAAAAATACTTTACACACATATTGTCACAGTTGGTAAGTGAAAACATTGGGTTAGTAATTAAATCCAATCAGCTGATATCCTGTGCTAAAATGCTCTTCTTTTCTGACTCCTTTCTGTGAGCTGGTACAGGAATGCTTCAGCTTTGGGTGAGATGGCACATCTTGTATTTTGAGATACTATGTAAGATATATTGATTAATGGATATATGTATAACTTTAAGACAAAAATCTAATAGAATTTTCTATTAGACTGTATGTTAACACAGGGACTGTGAATCAAGCCTAGCGATAGTACATGCTCACCACAGAGGAAAGAAAAAAATATATCAAATAAACAGTACTTCAATGGTAATTTGATCTCTAAACTCAAATATTGGGAAAGTAGAAATGGTATAGGTCATTTTGCCAGTCTTTCCATAAAATGGCACTATCTTGTTCACTATCAATGTTTCTACTTTTACTCACAAAGACATATCAGGTTGCTTTGACTAGAATTAAGTAAACACAGGGGCTAAAATGGTCACTTTACATCGAGTCATATGAAGTATTCCAATCTCAGGGAGCTCAGGTTCCAAGAATAAGAGAATAGAGACCAAAGCAGACTTCAAATCACTTAAATTAGCTTTTCCAGGCACGCTGACATTGGTATGAAGTCTGATACACCTTAATGAACTGTGTGATTTGAGGAAAGCTGCATAAAATCTGAGTCACACTTTTGCCATTTATCAAGTAGATAAAACAGCACTTCACACAGAGGGGTATGGAAAAAGCACTGTACTTTACATAAAAGGTACTTTAATCATGTTTATCCTTATCTTCTGGCATTCTATCTCCATCCATCTGAGGTGAGTAACTAACTTGGAACCCTATTGGATGGGTGAACTTCAGTTCAGTTCAGTTCAGTCGCTCTTGTGTCTGACTCTTTGCGACCCCATGAATCGCAGCATGCCAGGCCTCCCTGTCCATCACCAACTTCCGGACTTCACCCAAACTTATGTCCATCGAGTTGGTGAGGCCATCCAGCCATCTCATCCTCTGTCATCCCCTTCTCCTCCTGCCCCCAATCCCTCCCAGCATCAGGGTCTTTTCCAATGAGTCAGTTGTTTGCATGAAGTGGCCAAAGTATTGGAGTTTCAGCTTCAGCATCAGTCCTTCCAATGAACACCCAAGACTGATCTCCTTTAGGATGGACTGGTTATATCTCCTTGCAGTACAAGGGACTCTCAAGAGTCTTCTCCAACACCACAGTTCAAAAGCATCAATTCTTCGGTGCTCAGCTTTCTTCACAGTCCAACTCTAACATCCATACATGACCAATGGAAAAACCACAGCCTTGACTAGACAGACCTTTGTTGGCAAAGTAATGTCCCTGCTTTTGAATATGCTATCTAGGTTGGTCATAACTTTTCTTCCAAGGAGTAAGAGTCTTTTAATTTCATGGCTGCAATCACCATCTTCAGTGATTTTGGAGCCCAATAAGATAAAGTCTGACACTGTTTCCACTGTTTCCCCATCTATTTCCCATGAAGAGATGGGACCAGATGCCATGATCTTAGTTTTCTGAAAGTTGAGCTTTAAGCCAACTTTTTCACTCTCCTCTTTTACTTTCATCAAGAGGCTTTTGAGTTCCTCTTCACTTTCTGCCATAAGGGTGATGCCATCTGATGTCAAATATTGTATGTTCAATTCAGTCCTTTGTGTAACAATTCTACAATGCTCACCCATTGAGAAAAAACTCTACTAGGAGTAGTTATTATTGTTCCTCTTTTGTACAAAGATGATATTCTCTATGTACCTGAACAACAGTTTGTTTCTGATAAACTGCACAGGAAACACCTGCTTGCAAAATACATATGGGAAGTCTTCAGTGGCTCATATGTTGGCAGCACATTTAGCCTGGCAGTTTCTTTAGGTGTAATGAATTGGGAAAATGTGTCTTTTACAGAGGCTTAATGACTTTCCATAGCACAAGTACATAGAGAAAAATATGAGGAAACATAATTTTAGCACCTGTGTTTGTTTAATTCTAGCCAAAGCAACAACCTGGTATGTGTTTGTGAGGAAAAATAGAAGCATTGGTTGAGTGAAAATGAATGGAAATCTGCTTGATTTCCAATTTTTAAAATGTACAGCAAGCTCTAAATAATTAAAAATGTTCCTCATAGGCACTGAATTAATCCCAGATGACATTTCTTTTAAACATTTCCTTGGTGAAATTTTGGTGTTTTTTTTTTTTTTTTTTTAATTTCTAAAACTTTCAACTGAGTTGATTCCAGTCTATGGTACCTAGTAAAACACTTTGGTGTTTATGTGTTAAGATCAAGAATTCTGAATCTATACAAGAAAGAATGTGGTAAAATAATTTAATTTGTTTAATGTACACAAGAGTGGATATTACATTATTTTTATTAAACATTTTTATTAAAGATTCATAGAAAATCGTGTGCTTTAGAACTGGATAAAGCTGGCATAGATACTTATTGCTACTGCTGCTGCTAAGTTGCTCAGTTGTGTCTGACTCTTCGCGACCTAAAGGACTGCAGCCTACCAGCCTCCTCCATCCATGGGATTTTCCAGGCAAGAATACTGGAGTGGGGTGCCATCGTCTTGTACTTATTAGATATTTATAATTTGACAAGTTATTTACCTTTTACAAGCTTAACTGGGCTGCCCTGGTGGTTAAGATGGTAAAGAATCTGCCTCCAACGCAGGAGACTGCAGATCAATCCCTGGATCAGGAAGATCCCTGGAGAAGGGAATGGCAACTGAGAAGAATTCCAGAGAAGAATTCCATGGACAGAGAAGAATTCCATGGACAGAGGAGCCCAGTGGGCTACAGTCCATGGGGTCACAGAGACAGAAAGGACTGAGCTACTAACACTTTCACTTTCACTTCTTTCAAGCCTTAGTTATCTACTTTCTTAAAAAATAGCTTTGTTGAGATGTAGTTGTTATATGAAATTGCATATATGTGAAATATACATTTTGATGAGTTTGAAAGTGAAAGTCACTCAATCCTGACCAACTCTTTGTGACAGCCCATGGATTAAACAGTCCACGGAATTCACCAGTCCAGAATACTGGAATGGGTAGCCGTTCCCTTCTTCGGGGGATCTTCCCAACCCAGAGATCGAACACAGGTATTCTGCATTGCAGACCAATTCATTTCCAGCTGAGCCACAAGGGAAACCCAAGAATACTGGAATGGGCAGCCTATCCCTTCTCCAGCAGACCTTCCAGACCCAGGAATCAAACCAGGGTCTCCTGTATTGCAGTCAGATTCTTTACCAACTGAGCTATCAGGGTAGACCTTTGATGAGTTTGGAAATTTGCAAATTCTTTCATTCCTATAAGGCAACTATTCTCACTTTATAGTTTTGTGGGCACACATGAAAATAGGAAAAATATGTTTTAACATAAAAATGCAAATATAAGATATTAAAAAAATAGCAAGTATTTTTTAGTGAATAAAAGAAAAAGATGATAAACTTAGTTATATAGTTGGAGTAAACATAATTTCAAATATCTTGAATAATAAACAATAATAATTGATTTTCTAGAAAACACTATTTTCTTTCACTTCCAAATATTTTTACTAGTTGTATTTTAATCAACCAATGAAATAACCTATTATGTGCAAGCTAGTGTGAGGGGTATAAAAATGCATAAAATACATTTTACTTCTCAAGGAGATTATAATCTTTTTGAAAAGACAAGAATTAGACTCAAACAATGGAAAGAAAAGACAATGAAATAGAGTTCTGGGCTATTTGGAAGGGAATATGCAGGCAATGTAAGCTGGAGACCAGCAAAATCAGTGTGACCTAGTGTCACAAGGGAGGACTGCCTTCAGTTTAAACTTTAATATTTTTCATTTATCAATATATTCTATTGGTTTCCCTTGCTTGCTATTTTTTGTACAAATACACATTTAAAAAAATAAACATATAGGTTACTGTCCTTGGAATGGTTGCATATGATTACTGATGAGACAACTGTCAATTAAATAGTCTTATTAGGAAAGTCTTATTAGTGCAAAATAAAGACTTAAATTGAAGAAAGTAGGGAAAACCACTAGGCAATTCAGGTATGACCTAAATCAAATCCCTTATGATTATACACTGGAAGAGACAGATTCAAGGGATTAGATCTGATAATCAAAGTGCTGGAACAACTATGGATGGAGGTTCATAACGTTGTACAGGAGGCAGTGATCAAAATCATCCCCCAGGAAAAAGAAAGACAAAAAGGCAAAATGGTTGTCTGAAGAAGCCTTACAAATAGCCAAAGAAAAGGAGAAGAGGAAAGATATACCCATCTGAAAGCAGAGTTCCAAAGAATACCAAGAAGAGATAAGAAAGCCTTCCTAAGTGAACATGCAAAGCAGTAGAGGAAAACAATAGAATGAGAAAGACTAGCTATTTATTCAAGAAAATTAGAGATACCAAGGGACCTTTCACATAAAGATGGGCACAATAAAGGACAGAAATAGTATGGACCTAAAAGAAGCAAAATATTTAAAGAAGAGGTGGCAAGAATACACGGAAGAACTATGCAAAAAAGATCTTAATGACCCTTGGTGTGATCACTCACTTAGAGCCAGACTACCTAGATTGTAAACTCAAGTGGGTCTTAAAAGCATCACTATGAACAAAGTTAGTGGAGGTGATGGAATTTCAGCTGAGCTATTTCAAATTCTAAAAGATGCCGCTACTAAAGTGCTATACTCAGTATATCAGCAAATTTGAAAACACAGCAGCAAAAGGTGAGTTTTCATTTCAACCACAAAGAAGGACAATGCCAAAAAATGTTCAAACTATCACACAGTTGCATTCATTCATATGCTAGCAAGGATTTCATAATGCTCAAATCCTTCAAGGTAGCCTTAAACAATATGTGAATTGAGAACTTCCAGATGTTCAAGCTGGACTTATAAAAGGTGGAAGAATCAGAAATCATATTGCCAATATCCAGTGGATCATAGAAAAAAAACCAAGGAATTTCAGAAAAACATGTACTTCTGCTTCATTGACTACACTAAAGCCTTTGACTGAGTGGATCACAAAAAAACTGGAAATTCCTTAAAGAGATGGAAATGTCAGACTACCTTACCTGCCTCCTGAGAAATGTGTATGCAGATCAAGAAGCAACTGTTAGAAAAGAACATAAAACAACAGATAGTTCAAAAGTGGGAAAAGAATATGTTAAGGCTGTATATTATCACCCTGCTTGTTTAGTTTATATTCAGAGTACATCATGTAAAATCCTGGGCTGGATAAGCCCAAGCTGGAATCAAGATTGCCAGGAGAAATACTAATAATACCATATTAGATATACCATACTCAGAAATACCATACTCAGCTATGCAGATGACACCACCCTTATGGCAGAAAGTGAGGAGGGACTAAAGAGCCTCTTGATGAAAATGAAAGATAAGAGTGAAAAAGCTGGCTTAAAACTCAACATTCAAAAGTCAAAGATCATGGCATCCAGTCCCATCATTTCATTACAAATAGATGGGGAACAATGGAAACAGTGAGAAATTTTATTTGGGGGGCTTCCAAAATCACTGCAGATGGTGACTGCAACCAGGAAATAAAAAGATGCTTCCTCCTTGAAAGAAAAGCCTAGATACAGTATTAAAAAGCAGAGACATCACTTTGCAGACAAAGGTCTGTAGGCTCAAAGTTATGGTTTTTCTAGTAGTCATGTACGGATGTGAGAGTTGGTCCATAGAAAAAGCCAAGCTCCAAAGAATTACTGCTTTTGAACTGTGGTATTGGAGTAGACTGTTGAGAGTCCCTTGGAATGCAAGGAGATTAAACCAGTCAATGCAAAAGAAAATAAATTCTGAATATTCATTGGAAGGACTGACTGAAGCTCCAATACCTTGGCGACCTGATGCAAAGTCCTAACTCATTGGAAAAGACCCTACTGCTGGGAAGATTGAAGGCAAAAGAAAAAGGGGGCGACAGAGGATGCAATGATTGGATTGTATTAGCATCTCAATGGACATGTCTGATCAAACTCCGGGAAATATTGAAGGACAGAGAAGCCTGGTATGATCTCACTGTATCCAGATGACATGATACTATGCATAACAAATCTTAAAAGATACCACCAAAAAACTACCAGAACTCATCAATGCATTAGGTAAAGTTGTAGGATACAAAATTAATACACAATAACTTGTTCCATTACAATACTAACAATGAACTATTAGAAACAGAAATTAAAGGGAAAATTCCATTTACCACTACATGAAATAAAATGAAATATCTTGGAATAATCCTACCTAAGGAGGCAAAAGACCTGTTTCTGAAACCTCTAAGATACTGATGAAGGAAACTGAAGACACACAAACAGACTGAAAGATATATTGTGTTCTAGGATTAGAAGAATCATTATTATTAAAATAACCACACTATCAAGGCAATCTACAGATTCAATGCAATGTCTATCAAAGTAACCAATGGCAATTTTCACAGAACTAGAACAAAAGAAATTTACATTTTTATGCAAGTGCAAAAGACCCTGAATGGCAAAATCAATCTTGAGAAAGAACAGAAATGGAAGAATCACTCCCAGATTTCAGACTATACTACAAAGTTATATTAATCAGAACAGTGTTATACTGGCACAAACACATTTTAGATCAATGCAACAGGATTACATACACACTTTACGGTAATTTGATCTACCAGAAAGGAGGCAAGAATATGCAATGGAGAAAGGACAGTCTTCAATACGTGGTGCTGGGATAACTGAAAGTTACTTGTAAAAGCATGAAATTAGAACATTTTCTAACATCATACACAAACATAAACTAAAAATATATTAAAAAGCTAAATGTAAAACTGTATAATATAAAACTCCTAGAGGAAAATATAGGTAGAACATTCTTTGATGTAAATTTGCAACAATATTATTTTGGCTCTCTCTCCTAAAGTAAAGGAAATAAAAACAGATATAAACAAATGGGACCTGGTTAAACTTAAAAGCTTTTGCTCAGCAGAGGAAACTATTGGAAAAATTAAAAGACAACCTATTGAATGAGAGAAAATATCTGATATGACATGACCAATAAGGGATTAATATCCAACATATATAACCAGTTCATACAACTTAGTATCTAAAAAGCAATTTAACTGAAAAATGGGAAGAAGAATTGAATAGACACTTTTCCAAAGAGGAAATGCAGATGGTCAACAGGCATACGAATAGTTGCTCAGCATTGCTTATCTCTAGGGAAATGTAAAACAAAATGACCATGAGGCATCACCTCACACCTGTCAAAATAACTATCAAAAAGAACACAAATAATAAATTTAAGCAAGGATGTGGATAAAAGGGAACTTTAGTACACTGTTGGTGGAAATGAAGATTTAATCAGCCACTGTGGAAAACTGTATGGAACTTTCTAAACAAAACTAAAAATAGAACTTCTTGCCATATGATCTAGTGATCCCACTCCTGGGTATATATCTGAATGAAATAAAAAGACTAACTTGAAAAGATTCATGAACTTCATCATTCATAGCTGCATTATTTACAATTGTCAAGATGTGGAAGCAACCTAAAGTGTCCAAAAAGAGATAAATGGATAACTAAGAGGTGGTATATAAATATATATATTTATATACTAGAACACCTTACCTGCCTCCTGTGAAATCTGTATGCAGGTCAAGAAGTAACAGTGAGAACAGACATGGAACAATGGACTGGTTCCAAATTAGGAAAGGAGTACATCAAGGCTGTATCATGTACCTTGCTTATTTAACTTATACATAGAGTACATTATGAGAAAGGCCAGGTTGGTTGAAGCCCAAGCTGGAGTCAAGACTGCCAGAAGAAATACCAATAAACTCAGATATGCAGATGACACCATCCTTATGGTAGAAAGCTAAGAGAAATTAAAGAGCTTCTTGATGAAGGTGAAAGTGGAGAGTGAAAAAGCTAAGACATTCTAAGAACATTCTAAAAACAAAGATCATGTCATTTGGCCCCATCATTTCATGGCAAATAGATGAGGAAACAATGGAAACAGTGACAGATTTCTTGGTCCCCCAAATCACTGAAGATGGTGACTGCATCCATGAATTTAAAAGATGCTTGCTTATTGGAAGAAAAGCTCTGACAAACATAGACAGCGTATGGAAAAGCAGAGACATTACTTTGCTGACAAAGATCCATATATACAAAGCTATGCCGGGGTCCAGCCCGGGTGGATCCATGGAATTCGAAGGTGGGGATGGCGTCAGCGTCTTTGGAAAAATACATATTTAATCACAGATATAGAGAGAGATTAGAAACGGATAGTGTAGTAGGAGAATTAGTGGAGAAAAGAGGCTGAATTTCAGCCAGAGAAATGGGAGCAAGAAAGAAGAGACATGGTGGAATCAGTCTTTCCGGAAACTGATCCAATTTCTTTATTTTGGGGTTTGCTTATATAGCTTTTGTTACACATAGGGATGAATACAGAGTCACGCGGGGGTCTTAGGGATATTACATCATCTTCTGGCCATGAGTAAGACCTGCTACATTCTATGACCCTTTCTTTCTGATAACCAAAAACCTTATTTCTTCCAAGGGTGGTTTTTCTTAAACCAGGCACCACCCTCCAGATAAAATTGCATTCCTATAGGGTGAGGGTGTAGTGAGTTACAATCAAGAAAGGAATTTATTTAACCCAAGGTTAACAGGATTAATCTTAAAGGTTAATACCTATCTCTCCTATATGCTTAAAGGTTAATACTTATTTCTCCTATATGTTAGTTATATTCATTATAAGGGCAGGGAACATGGAAATTTAGCAGCAAACATCAGCCCAACAAATGAAAATCCTTTCACCAATGCTCCCCTTAAGATCTATTTAGTCTTAAGATAGCGATAAAGTTACATTTTTACATAACAAAGACACAGTGATTTATAACAAAGCACAGTGATCTATTACAAAAGAGAAAATTCATTAACTCAAAAAGTCTAGTATTGCTAACATCAAAAACTACTATATTTTCTTTTCTATATTCCAAATACATTGATTAATATATTCCTAGATGCCTAAGGATGTGGAGGCCTGGTGGCAATCATTGACTCAAGAAGAAGAAAAAGCCCTATGCTAATTAAGACTCTCAAAATACTCCAAAACTCTCTTTTTATGGTTGAGAGGTAGTAAACAATCATGTGGCAGGAGTGTGGATAATCCTGTCACACAAGCTAGTCTGTCAGCAGAGAGGTTTGACCTGAGACATCCTTGTCCCACCCAGAGCAGGGAATTAGCAGCAATCATTAACACAACAAATGAAAAACCCTTCACCGATATAATTGCTAACCAACCCATTGTATTAATAATTTCTAACTCCCCAAAAGAATTTGCCTTTTGTAAGTCTAAAACATCTCGTGCCTCTCAGATTGGGAGGCTGTAAACAATCACATGTGGCCAGATGAACCTATACAGGCGGGCTAGATAACCTTCAGAGGAGTCTGTAAGCTGAAACACTCTTGTCACGCCCAGGAATTTTTATTGCCTTGGAGCTGCAAGTTAACTCCTTCTCCAAGAGAAACGGTTATGGGGGAGAGCCCCCGTAAAGTCAGAGATGTAGGCGAGAGCATAAAACAGACTCTGGTTTTGGGGTAGATGCTTGGGAACAGGGGGTTTCCTGAGGCTTGATCACGGCTTTGCGTATGCCAAGCCTCTTTCCTCATGACCTTTGCCATGGGTGGAGTTCCTCACGCTGGCCCCCAACAAAGCTATGGTTTTTCTAGTCGTCATGTTTGGATATGAGAGTTGGACCATAAAGAAAGCTGAGCACCAAAGAATTGATGCTTTGAAATTGTGGTGTTGGATAAGACTCTTGAGAGTCCCTTGGACTCAAGGAGATCAAGCCAGTCCATCCTAAAGGAAATCAGTCCTTGATATTCATTGGAAGGACTGATGCTGAAGCTGAATCTCCAATACTTTGGCCACCTGATGCACAGAACTGACTCTTTAGAAAAGACCCTGATGCTGGGAAAGATTGAAGGGAGGAGTAGAAGGGGACAACAGAGGATGAAATGATTGGATGGCATCACCGACTTGATGGACATGAGTTTGAGCAAGCTCTGGGAGATGGTGAAGGACAGGGAAACCTGGCATGCTACCATCCATGGGGTCACAAAGAGTCAGATGTGACTGAGTGACTGAACAACAACAACAACACACACACACACATAATGGTATACTACTCAGCCAAAAAAAGTGACCTTCTGCCAGTTGCAGTGACAAGGATGGACTTGGAGGGTATTATGCTAAGTGAAATAAGTCAGACGAAGTAAGACAAATACTGTAATATACCTTATATGTGGAATCTAAAAAGTAAACCAAAGTAGTGAGTATAACAAAAAAAAAAAGCAGACTCACAGATATAGACAGTCAACTGGTGGTTTATCAAGGGGGCAGGCAATATAAGGCTGGGGGAAAGGGAGGTGCAGACTACTGAGTGTAAGATAGGCTCAGTAATGAACTGTACAACACAGGGAGAATAGCTAATATTTTGTAATGACTAAATGGAAAGCAACCTTTAAAATTGTATTAAAAATATAAATAAATTTTAAAATAAAGAGAATTCTATACCCAGTAGGGAAAAAAAAGTTTTTGTAATGAATGGGAAAAAAAAAAAAAAAAAGATTATTTCTGAAAAAGAATAACTGAGGGAATTTCCTTCCATAAGACTCCTCCTTCCATCCACTCAAAAATACATTTAAAGAACTGACAAACAATGTTAATGAGGATAAAGAAAAACAGTACCAGATGTAAACCTGGATATAATTTAAGCAATGAAAAACGCTGGATATATTACATATTTAAACATATATGAAACAGCAATAATTGTCTTATTACCAATTTTTGAAGTTGATGGAGTAGACAGGTAGATAGAATTGTTGTTCAGTCACTCAGTCATGTCTGATTCATTTTGACCCCATGGACTGCAGCACATCTGACTTCCCGGTCCATCACCCTCTCCCAGAGCTCACTTAAACTCGTGTCCATTATAATTAGAATCACAATATTTTAAATGTTCACCATATCAATATTTGTGGACTGCACCTAAAGCAGTAGTTAGAAATCAACAAACTCATGTGTACATATTAGAAAACAATATAAATTAAATGCTATAAGTTTCCACATCAAGAAAGAAGAAATGAAATAATTAATACAGAAATAAAAAACAGAAATGAAAGTATATCAAGAAGCCAAAAATTTTCTTTGAAATGATCAATATAATTGGTAATCTGAGTTAAAAAAATAATAATGAATAATATACAATTAATCAATGATAGAGATAGGAGAAGAGGCATCACTGAGAATACTACTCATAATATGAATATAATAAGATGCTATAATGAAAATTATGCTAATTAATTCTATAAACTTAGACAAAATAAACCAATTCAAAATTACTACATAAAATTTTTGGCAAAATATCTAGCTTGTATCTTATAAAAAGCAAAATTCTCAAATTAAAATGTCTTCATAAACACAACTCTATGTCTAGATTATTTAATGAGTGAAATCTACAAAACATGTAAGGAAATGTACTAACAATCTTATAGAAATCCTTTAAACTAAGAAGGAGGAGGAAGCATGCACAAAGGGAAAAATGAAAAAAAAGAAAAAAAAGGCACTTTTCCTTCTCATTCACTGAAGTCTCTAAAAATGGTAAGAAATTTTACTTAGTAAAAATACAAAAGAACTCATCCAATGATTTTGTTGTTTTTGTTCAGTTGCTAAGTCATGTCTGACTCATTGCATTCCCATGAACTGCACCATGCTAGGCTTCTCTGTCTTTCACTGTCTCCTGGAGTTTACTCAAATTCATGTCCACTGGGTCACTGATGCCATCCAACAATCTCATTCTCTGTCATCCCCTTTTCCTCTTGCCCTCAATATTTCCCAGCATCAGAGTCTTTTTCAATGATTCAGCTCTTCACATCAGGTGGCCAAAGTATTGCATCAGCATTAGTCCTTCCAATGAATAGTCAGACTGTAGGTAAAAATTCCAACAAGTGGAGAACTTGCTCATAATTGATCCTTCTTACTGGCATTATGCAGTGTGGTGGCTACAAATAAATATTAAGTGATCAATTGGAATTAAAACTCATCCTACCTTAGAACTTCATTGATCTATTTTGTTGTCAGGAGCCGTGTTAGGCATTACTGACAAAATGGAGGCATGGCCCCAGACCACTCTCCTCATTCTGCAGGCACGGCCCCAGGATGAAGGAGTTAGTCCTTGTAATTCTGACATGTCTTTTCCTCTCCCCAGCTGAGTTGACTGAAAAGGAATATTAAGGTGCTTATTGTTCTTGAGAGGAGCATGAGAAGGCACAAAGCCTTCTGCAGCTGTGCTCAGAGAATAATTCATAAAGTTAATCATTGACATTTGCTTAAGGACTTTTATAAAAGAGTGTTCCAGGATGAGCACATAGGCTGCAGCTTGAGGCCATGGGAGGGATTGCTATCTGAAGCCTATTTGTGAGGAAAATGTTTATGACAAAGGAGTTTACTGAATTTAGGGCTTAGAAATAATTAAAATAGTTAGAAGTTAAAGATTTAAGGAATGTTGTAAAGTTAGCATATTTTACTATAGCTTATAGAAGTTAGGAACTTTTAGAGACACTATAGCTAGAAGCCTTGGTAAGAGATAGTGAGCTCAGGATGTTAGAGGCAAAAAGGATTTAGGAAGATAAGTAATAATGGCACCCCACTCCAGTACTCTTGCCTGGAAAATCCCATGGACAGAGGAGCCTGGTAGGCTGCAGTCCATGGGGTCGCAAAGAGTCGGACATGACTGAGCGACTTCACTTTGACTTTTCACTTTCATGCATTGGAGAAGGAAATGGCAACCCACTCCAGTATTCTTGCCTAGAGAATCCCAGGGATGGGGGAGCCTGGTGGGCTGCCATCTATGGGGTCGCACCGAGTCAGACAAGACTGAAGCAAGTTAGCAGCAGTAGCAGCAGCAGCAGTAAACTGAGGAATGTAGCATGAGTTACAATGTAATCACAAGTTAACTATAGGACATATTAGAGGAGGTAGATAAT
Organism: Oryx dammah; assembly: GCF_014754425.2. Lineage (NCBI taxonomy): Eukaryota > Metazoa > Chordata > Mammalia > Artiodactyla > Bovidae > Oryx > Oryx dammah. The sequence goes on along the minus strand of NW_024070205.1, from coordinate 70,960,577 downwards.
AGATGATAAGGCTGATTCCGAGAGAATCACTGAAGCAGAAACTCTGTGTGAAGAGCAACAGTGATTTATGGAGATAATAAATCTGGGAGAGGGGGAACTGAAAATGTCAAACCTCTGACCTAATGTTTTTATAAAAGTATAAAAGAGAATCTTAAACTTGAAATAAATAGGCAGTCCAAGAAAATTGAAAGGCTGTCTCATTCACCGACACCATTCACCTCTTCAGGTTGAATCCCTGGCTGCTGGAGCTGGACTCCAACATTTTGTAACAAAAGCAATTATGGATAATGCAAGTAAAAGTTTAGAAAATAAAAAATGTGAAGGAAATAAAAGCAAAAGTAAACAAATGGGACCTAATTAAACTAAAAATCTTTTGTGTAGCAAAGGAAACCATACACAAAATGAAGACAGCCTACTAAATGAGGGAAGATATTTGCAAATTACATGACTGATAAAGAGCTCATATAACTCAATATAAAACAACAACAGCAAGAAACAACCTGATTAAAAAATGGGAAAAATATCAGAATAGACTTTTTTTTTTTTTTTCAAACAGGAAATGCAGATTGCCAGCAGGTACATTTAGAGAAGGCAGAGGAATCAAGTTGCCAACATCCTCTGGATCATACAAGAATTCCAAAAAAACCCATCTATTTCTAATTCATTGACTATGCTAAAAGCCTTTGACTGTGTGGATCACAAGACACTGTGGAAAATTCTAAAAGAGATGGGAATACCGTACCACCTTATCAGTCTCCTGAAAAACTTGCATGCAGAACAAGAAGCAACAGTTAGAATCTGACATGGAACAATGGAGTGGTTCAAAATTGGGAAAGAAGTACATCAAGCCTGTGTATTTTCACCCTGTTATTTTAATGTAAAAGCAGAGTACATCATGTGAAACACTGAGCTGGATCACAAGCTGGAATCAAGATTGCCAGGAGAAATGTCAACAACCTCAGATATGCAGATGATACCACTCTAATAGCAGAAAGCAAAGAAGAACTAAAAAGACTCAAGATGAGAGGAGACTGAAAAAGCTGGCTTAAAGTCCCTGCAGAGGTTAACTGTGGCCAAAAAAATAAAGGACCCTTGCCCCTTGGAAGAAAAGCTACGACAAATATAGACAGTGTATTAAAAAACAGAGACATAATTTTTTTCAACCAAGGTCTATATATTTAGCACTATGGTTTTTCAGTAATCCTGTGTGGATGTGAGATTTGGACCATAAAGTAGTCTGAGTGCCAAAGAATCGATGCTTTTGAACTGTGGTTCTCTTGAGAATCCCTTGGACTGCAAAGAGATTAAATCAGTCAGTCCTAAAGGAAATCAATCCTGAATATTCATTGAAAGGATGGATGCTGAAGCTGAACCTTCAATATTTTGGCTACCTGAAGCAAAGAGCCAACTCACTGGAAAAGACCATGATGCTGAGAAAGACTGAGGGCAGAAGGGAAAGGGGACAACAGAGGATGAGATGGTTGGACAGCATCAGCGACTCAATGGACATGAGTTTGCGTGAACTCCAGGAGATGCTGAAGGACAGGGAAGCCTGGTGTGCTGCAGTCCATGAAATCACAAAGATTCAGACATAACTTAGCCAGTGAACAGCAACAGGCATATGAGAAAATGCTCAGCATGGCTAGTCATCAGGGAAATTCAAATCAAAATCATGAGGCAAGACCTCACACTTAACTGGATGACTATCATCAAAAATAACATAAATAACATGTGTTGGCTAGGATGTGAGCAAAAGGAACCCTGTACATTGTTGATGGGAATGTAATCTGCTATAGCCAGGGTGAAGTATGGAGTTTTGTCAAAAAACTAACAATCAAATTACCATATGATCAATCAGTTCCATTCCTTGTTATATACCCACAAAAACTTTAAGCTCTATTTAAAAAATAAACATATATCCAAATGTTCATAGCAGTATTATTTATAATTGTGAAGAATTAGATGCAACCTAAGTGTCCATCAACAGATAAATGGATAAAAAAAAGTAGTACCTGTATACAATGGAATACCAGGCAAAACATAATACCATAAACAAAACAGAATACAATTTTGCCATTTGCAGCACCATGCTTTGAGGGTATTTTCCTAATGAAATAAATTAGAGAAAGACACATAATGTATGATACAATTTATACATGGTATCTAAAAATTATAACAGTGAATATAGCAAAAATATAGGCAGACTCAAAATATAGAGAACCAACTATTAGTGGAGAGATAGAGGGAGGAGGTAAAATATAGGGGTAAGGAATTAAGATGTGCAAACTATCAGGTAAAAAGTAAGCTATAAAATATATCAAACAATATGGAGAATGTAGCCATTATTTTATGGTTAATATAAATGAAGCATGACTTTTTCATAACTGTGAATGACTATATTGTACACCCGTAACTCGTTATAATTAACTAAATAAATGTTTCTGTTTATTAAGGTCCACATGTTACTGCTGTTGATGTTTAAATACCAGCAAAGAAATAATATAATAATGTAGATATTGCATCTCTTATCAACCTCAGAATTGTGGTTGTCCAAAAAAATAAAATGGATAATTTAAAATATCTGTTGCTGGGCTTCACTGATGACTCAGTGGTAAAGAATCTGCCTGCCAATACAGGAGACACCATTACGATTTCTGGTCTGAGAAGATTCCACCTGCTGCAGAACAACTAGGCCTATATGCCACAACTATTGAGCCTGCGCACTAGAGCCTGGGAACTGCAACTACTGAGTCCACGTGCCATGACTACTGAAGACCTAACCCTAGACCCTGTGCTCCACAACGAGAAGAGGCACACCAGTAAGAATCCCAAGCACCACAACTACAGAGTAGTCCCCACTTTCCACAATGATAGAAAAGCTCATGCAGCAGCAAAGACCCAGCACAGCCAAAAACAGACATTTTTTTTTTAATTAATAGACTTAATTAAATAAATAATTTAAAATAGGTTGCTGAAAACACATGTTAACAGTGTTCAATAGACTGAATGAGTCAAATGAATACACATGTTTTTTAAAAAATATGACACAATGCAGTCTGTCTGGATAGATCTCTAGGACTGGGATACAAGAAGGAGGGATTGAGGTTTTTTTATACCTTTCCCATCTCACAAAGGTTTTATTTATATTGACTAATCTGGATGTTCCATATTAAAGGTTTGTACTTCAGTTCAGTTCAGCTCAGCTCAGTCACCCAGTCGCTCAGTCGTGTCCAACTATTTGCGACCCCATGGATTGCAGCACACCAGGCCTCTCTGTCCATCACTAACTCCCAGAGTTCACACAAATTCATGTCCATCAAGTCAGTGATGCCATCCAGCCATCTCATCCTCTGTTGTCCCCTTCTCCTCCTGCCCCCAATCCCTCCCAGCATCAGAGTCTTTTCCAATGAGTCAACTCTTTGCATGACGTGGCCAGAGTAATGGAGTTTCAGCTTTAGCATCATTCCTTCCAAAGAACACCCAGGGCTGATCTCCCTTAGGATGGACTGGTTGGATCTCCTTGTAGTCCAAGGGACTCTCAAGAATCTTCTCCAACACCACAGTTCAAAAGCATCAATTCTTCAGCACTTAGCTTTCTTCACAGGCCACATTTCACATCCATACATGACCACTGGAAAAACCATAACCTTGACTAGACAGACCTTTGTTGGCTTTTGAATGCCTCTTCTTTTGAATATGCTATCTAGGTTGGTCATAACTTTCCTTCCAAGGAGTAAGCGTCTTTTAATTTCATGGCTGTAATGACCATCTACAGTGATTTTTGAGCCTAAAAAAATAAAGTCTGACACTGTTTCTACTGTTTCCCCATCTATTTCCCATGAAGTGTTGGGACCAGATGCCATGATCTTTGTTTTCTAAATGTTGAGCTTTAAGCCAACTTTTTACTCTCTTCTTTCACTTTCATCAAGAGGCTTTTTAGTTCCTCTTCACTTTCTGCCATAAGGGTGGATATGTGTGTGAATCAAAGCAGACATCAATGAACTGAATATGTATTAAATATGATGTATTCCTGAGGGCATCCTGTGTTGGGTCAAACCGCCCCTTGTATATCTAGATTTGTACTAACAGTGAATGCATCCGTATCATGTAAAGGCAAGGAGAATCCTGTAATTCTTTACCCACCAGATCTTTCAATATCTTCCAGGGATGGATCAAAGAGAGGTCCATGTAATATTGATTATAGTCCTTGCTTTGTGGGTATATCATATAGTCAAAGCTAAACACCATACAAATGGAGGGAAAATCTGAGTTAAGAAGGAACCTCAGTGGAAACCAACAGAAATCATGGCAAATGTTAATGAGGTGTGTGTGTGTGTGTGTGTGTGTGTGTGTGTGTGTGTTAGTTGCTCAGTTGTGTCTGACTCTTTGCGACCCCATTGACTGCAGCCTGCCAGGCTTCTATGTCCATGGAATTTTCCAGGCAAAATATTGGAGTGGGTTGCCATTTCATCCTCCAGGGGATCTTCCAGACTCAGATACTGAACCTGCATCTCCTGCCTTATAGGTAGATTCTTTACCATATGAGCCACCAGGAAATGATGCTTAATTCCTAGGAAGGATGCAATCATGAGAGCACTTAAAAGCAAAACTAAGTGTACTGCATTTGCTAACAACCATTGTATTTGCAAAATGGCAACCCACTCTAGTACTCTTGCCTGGAAAATTCCATCGACTGAGGAGCCTGGTGGGCTACAGTCCATGGGGTCACAAAGAGTCAGACACGACTGAATGACTTCACTTTCACTATTACATTTGCTCAGACCTGTTATTAATTTTTAACTGATGCTAATAAAACCACTACTGATTTTACCCCAAAATTGGGAAACTAAACTATATTGATTTATATGACCCAGCAATCCCACTGCTGGGCATACACACCGAGGAAACCAGAATTGAAAGAGACACATGTACCCCAGTGTTCATCGCAGCACTATTTATAATAACCAGGACATAGAAGCAACCTAGATGCCCATCAGACGAATGGATAAGAAAGCTGTGGTACATATACACAATGGAGTATTACTCAGCCATTAAAATGAATACATTTTAATCAGTTCTAATGAGGTGGATGAAACTGGAGCCTATTATACAGAATGAAGTAAGTCAGAAAGAAAAACACCAATCCAGTATACTAACACATATATATATGGAATTTAGATAGATGGTAATCATAACCCTGTGTGTGAGACAGCAAAAGGGACACAGATGTATAGAACAGTCTTTTGGACTCTGTGGGAGAGGGTGAAGGTGGGATGATTTGTGAGAATGGCATTGAAACATGTATAATATCATATGTGAGATGAATCGCCAGTCCAGGTTCGATGCCTGATATAGGATGTTCGGGGCTGGTGCACTGGGATGACCCAGAGGGATGGTATGGAGAGGGAGGTGGGAGGGGGGTTCAGAATGGGGAACACGTGTACACCTGTGGCAAATTCATATTGATGTATGGCAAAACTAATACAATATTGTAAAGTAATTAGCCTCCAATTAAAATAAATAAATTTATATTAATACAAACAAACAAAAGAATAAAATCAAATAATCTAGAGAAAGGCATGACCTGCTAAGTCTGATGACTTAGTTGACTGGTAGCCGATTGGTATGATAACTTTGTGCATGGTTTTTGGTCAATGCTACAATTTTTTTTTTTTTTTTTTAAGCAACATGAGGGAAATATAATGTCTGAATTATAAATTTTATTGTAGTTATAATGCTTTCAAGTAAAGTGGAAATGTTACTCAAATGGTCTTAGAAAGTTCAATGTTAATTCCCATTTACCATTGATGGTCCTTTAGAGGACACTTAGGGGAAGTCGTTTGACACTAAGATTGTAGATTATGATAAAGAGTTTCAAGGAATTTGTCATAAATTTTGATCAATACTCTATAAATTTACCAGGGTCAAAATGGCTACATTATGTATGTAATGCATGATGAGAAGAGTAATTATAACAAATGTGGTTGATAAAAGAAGAATTTTTCCAGGAGACTGTTTGCACAAAGAAGTCATTTCAGGAGGATAATGAAGGATTTGTGAATGGAACAGAGAAACCAAATTCTTGATGGAATATCACAGGTATTATCAAAGATGGGAGAGAAGGTCTGTTTCATTTCCCAAGGAAGGTGATTGGATAATATAATAACTGGGAAATCTCATCTCTTTAAAGGTTCAGTGTCCAGGTGAGGTGTGTTAGAGATCTGTGCCAGAGAGCTCTATGAGGACTTATGAGGACAACATTACAACTTTAAGCTGAGGAAGAACGACATTATACCATGTGGTCTTTGTTCCATTCTCTATTTCTCTATGTACCCAGGTCATAGAGCTCACCAGTGAAATCACTTCTTTTGTGGTTCAAATTGTCAGGATTAAAAGAATAATATTAAAAATCAATACCATGTCATTGTAACTGGGGATAAAATGGGTAGTGTTATCTTACCTGAAGACCTGTATTAGTAGGAACATGTGCCATAATATATGATCATTGTAAGACTGTTGCTGAATCACGCAAAGACACTGGGATTCTTGGCCCCCAGAGGAGAAGAATTCAGTCCGGGGCTTGATCGCTCAGAGCTTTGTGTAATAAAGTTTTATTAAAGTATAAAGGAGATAGAGAAAGCTTCTGACATAGGCATCAGAAGGGGGCAGAAAGAGTACCCCTCTGCTAGTCTTCAGCTGGATGTTATATAGTCACTGCTGCTGCTGCTAAGTCACTTCAGTCATGTCCGACTCTGTGCAACCCCACAGACGGCAGCCCACCAGGCTCCCCCGTCCCTGGGATTCTCCAGGCAAGAACACTGGAGTGGGTTGCCATTTCCTTCTCCAATGCATGAAAGTGAAAAGTGAAAGTGATGTCGCTCAGTCGTTCCTGACCCTCAGTGACCCCATGGACTGCCTCCGACCAGGCTCCTCCTGTCCCAGTAGCAGTCTGTTAATGAAAGAAAGGAATGTCTTAAAACTCAGAATGGCAGCAGGCTCCTCACCCATAAGATGTATTTTGGGATAATCTTGGCACCAAGTGGTTCATCCTGGGCCATAAAATGATTAACTTGAATCTTGAAGAAGGGCAGATCACCATACAAATAGTTTTGTTTACATAGATTAGGGGAAAAATATCTGAGTATTTTGTCAAGTAGGTTCTGAGCCATTAGGCAGAACAGACTTGAAGAGAGAGTTTGGGGTAAATGCATAGTACCTTAGCATAGCTTAAGACAAACATTTCCATAAAAAATACATTGGTTATCTCAAACCAGGTGTCATTATGGCAACACAGTATTTTAAGAGAAACCTCCATTTAAATTTGTATACAGAAGGAAAAAAATATCGCTAGTTTGTTTCCTCCTGCCGCTTAAGAGAGATAAAAATATCTGACACTTGCAGGCTATTTTCTCCATTTGGAGACCCCTGGCCTTCCTGTTTGTTACCCTTTCAATCACGGTTATGTCCAAACACCAAGTGGCATCTAGAGGGATCTTAAATAATGGACCCTAGTAACTGCAAAGGTGTTGTAATTATGGGTATACAGGTTAAGCATGTGAAAAGAAAGTTTATACCGTAATTTTAACTTATGTGTTGAATGTCAAATATTAAGTTGAAGTCTATACTCTAGTAACTTTAGTTTGGCATTAAAACCAACTTCTCATCCTAATCAAAATGAGAAAATATTGAGGAATTTACCTGAAGCTCTTGATCAATGCCATGCTTATCATTGTAGATTGGTCTGAAGGAGGCTTAAGAAATATCATATGTGCCTTCACTAATATACAAGAAATAGCCAAATAACATATGATGGCAGACAAAGAGTATACTCAAGCTGACAAAAATTTCAAAATTCCTGGAAGGGATAAAGTCATTACTAAAATGATATGTCAAAATAGTTTCCATTTTCCATTAGGTAGGTAAAATCTCGTGAGCCACTGGAGTTTTATAGACTCATATGTATAAATTCTTGTGGGGAAATATTTTTTTTAAATTTATATTTAGACAAATTTTGTAAAGAAACATAGAAACATTGGACAAGACAGAATTCAATATCAGAGGATGGACAGTGCAATAAAGCTAAAAATGGGCTAGGATTTAGATCAGACTTTCCTATACATAAGCTGATGGCAATTATCAATGAGAATATACTTGAGAGTTCTTTTAAATAAATGCATTTTGACAAGCATGATTTGTCTATTTGACTCATTGTAAATAAATACAGAATTTCAGAATTTACAGAATATGATCAGCCGAAGAATGTTAGTCCAGTGCATAGAGTACAAAAAATGTTTTAAAAAAACAACAACAAACTTTAATATTAATTTTACAAATGCAAGGTTAGGTGTCCATGTTTACATCGTTCCTGGAGTATGAAATGGCAATGCACTCCAGTACTGTTGTCTGGAAAACGCAAAGGACAGAAGAGCCTGGTGGGCTACAGTCCATGGGATTGAAAAGTATTGAACACAACTGAGTACCTACACATAGAATGGGGGAGAAAGGAATAGTTAGAGATTGCTTCTGATCGTTTTGGTCTCTCTAGAAATAAGTTCGTTTTAGTTGGAAACTTCTGGATAAGTCCCAAATTTGGTGTTGGAGAAAATCTGATTTATGTGAGTCTGCTTTGACAATTCAATTATTTTATGGTAATATAATAATGTTTTTTTAATGTTAAAAAATCAATGTAAATTACCACATTAATAGAATAACAGAGAAGAAAAGTATGTAATCAACCAGTAGATGCATGAAGAGTATTGGCAAAATTCAATACATATTTATGATAAAAATACATATCAGAAATTTTGAAACATAAAAGTACTTTCTTAATTCAATGAATATATTTTAAAAGTCTATAAATAAGATTATACTTGAGTGTGAGACATTGGATATTTTTTCCAAAGATCAGGATGTCTATTCTTACTACATCTTTTTAGTATTATATGTACGTTCAACTGCTAGGTCATGTCTGACTCTTTGTGGCCTCAGGGACTGTAGCCCACCAGGCTCCTCTGTGCTTGGTAGTTCCCAGCTAAGAAAACTAGAGTGGAGTTGCCATTTCTTTCTAGCTACTGAGCATAGAATGAGGAAATAACCCATAAGTGTTGGAAAGGATAGTGATAAGCAGAAAACCTAAAACCATCTGCAGTAAAATGACTGTGACTAATAAGTAAGTTTATCAGTGTCATAAGAACAAGGTCAATATACATAAATAACTATTTCCACATATGAGCACTGAATCAGTGGAAAACAAAATACAAAAGAAAATAATACCACTTAAAGTAACATAAAACATTTAAAATAAATCTAATAAATATTGTCTATGACATCTACTCTGACAATTATAAAATATTTTAAGGGAAATGAAACATAGTGTTAAATATATCATTATTTATGGAATTAAAATTTCTCAGTATTTTAAAGATGTGCATCCTTACCTAATCTACAGACTCAATCATAATTATAATCAAATTTATAAACAGTTACAGACTAGTCATAAAATTATATGGAAGTACAAAGAAGTTATAAAAGCCACTAAAATCTAGAATTTCAACACTCACTTTAAAGTTGCAGTAAATAGTATGGGAATGGTATAAATAATGACAATCACATTAACACAGAGAAATACAAATTAGATCAATGTAACAGAATAATCATGTAGAAATCCAAACATATACTATCCTGATGTACAATAAAGGTCTCAAGGAAATAAAATAGGGGGAGATCAACGTTTCAATTAAGTGGTGCTTGCAATATTAAAGTATTTGTTGAAAAAAATGAACTAGAATTCTTATCTCATATAACACACAAGAACTAATTCAGGAAGGATCACTCCAAATATAAAACAATAATGATTCAAAGGAGACTAAAAAACCCATGAGAAAATATTTTCATCACCTGGAGATAGAGTATTTCTTACATAGAGCAGGCAAAAAAGCACTAAGACAAAACCACAAGACCACACTAAACCGAAACATACAATCAACCTGACAAACTAGGCTCATTGAACAAAGTCACTAGGATTTGAAAATACTGACTTAGATAGGAATAAAGTATTTATTATGTGAATTTGACAAACTATTTGCATCTAATCTATATAAAACTGCATAAAGTATGTCACAATAGTGAGATAAAAAGATATAAATCAATTTTAAAAAAGAATGGTAGAAGATTTTAAGACGAGCTAATAGTTCACAAAAATTATATACAAATAACCTAAATGGGCATGGAAGCATCACTAATCCCCAGAAAAGTGCACTTTTAAGCTATAATGAGATATCACATACAAATGATGATAGCTGAAATCTTTAAAATCTCACAACATTGTTTGTGATACTATAGGACAGTTGTAACTTGTATATATTTTATACAAGTCATTTAAAAACTATCTGACAGTTTCTTTTACACCTAACCTATGACCAAATTATTCCAACTCTAGATGTTTAACAAAAATAAATTAAAATAAATGCCCATGGAAAAGAAATGAAAACATATGATCATAAAAATATATTCGCAAGAAAGTTATCAGCTTTATTTATAATATACACAATCTGGAAATGATCCAAAAGTTTATTAATAGGAGACTGGGTAATCAAACTGTGACAGAATCATAAAATATAAGTCTAGACAACTACAAAACAAGCACAACAGATATTAATAGAAATTGAGTCATGAAACAAAGTGGATATTTCTAAAATACAAAGTAGTGTATATTATTACTAATTTTTTGAAACTACAAAGAAGGCAAAATAATCCATGAAGGAAAAATAAAGTATAACCGTGCTGCCTTAGGGGGCTTCCCAGGTTGTGCTAGTGGTAAATAAACCACATGTCAATGTGGGAGACATAAAAGATTCAGGTTGGATCCCTGGGTCTTGAAGATCCCCTGGAAGAGGGCTTGGAAATCCATTTCAGTATTCTTGCCTGGAAAATCAAAAGGACAGAGGAGCCTGGTGGGCTACAATCCATAGGGTCACAAACAGTCGGACCTGACTGAGATGACTTAGCATGCATGCACACATATTGCCTTAGAGGAACATGGGTTATCTGGGAAAAGGCATGCAGGAAATTTCTAGGGTAATGCTGTTATTTATCCTGTTAGGAATTTGGATTAATAGATGATGTATACACATCTGTCAAAATGCATTAAGTAGTGTATGCAATTTTGCTGAATTTCACTCTATGTAAACTTTACCTAAGAAAATTGTAAATAAATATTAAATTTCTATTAGTGATATGTCTGCTGATATGTTTAGGGATAAAATTTACTGATCATCAGTTTATGTTGAAATGCTTCTAAATAGAAGATGAGTTGATGAATGTAGGGGTAAAGAACTGAATGGATGGATAAGTATATGAATTCAATATAGTAAATTAGTTTTTGCAATATCTTGATAATAAATATATGGATATTCACTGGGAAACTTTCCAGTTTTTCTGATGTTTCAATGTTTTTCATAATAAAATACAAAAAGGGAAAGGAGCAGTAAAAATTATGAATAAAAAATAATAGCATGTCAATCAGTATAAGGAAAATACTTGAATATATATAATATTGTAATTAAGATATTTCAAAAAAAAGATATTTCAGACACTATAGGTATTGCATTTAATATGGAAATGCAAACCCCTTTATATATAATACATATATTTGAACATCAGAAGATAATACAATAGTTATTTGAATTAGTAAAATAATGTTATACATAAAATAATAAGTGATAAAACATAAATGCTTTCACAAAGCTCAGTGGAACAGAAAGCCCAGCAATAGACACCTGTTGAGTCTTAAGTTAATTTAGAAGCAACAACACCTCAGTGGCACTGAGTACCCAGATCTTGGCTTTTTAATCTATTTTCCAATGAAAGAAATCAAAACTCCTGATAGAAATAGCTTTCTAGTGCCTTGAAATATAGATGAGCCCAGAGCATCTTGTAGTGCCAAAAACTACAAAAGTGCTAACAACAAAAAGTATAAAATAACAAGAAATAACCCATAGTGATGGGAGTATATCAAAGGCTCAAGGGGTATCTGAAAGAGCTTCCAATAAGTAAAGCTGGAATACTCTTTTTTCTCCTCATTAAAAAAAAAAATAATTTATTTTTTATTGAAGGATAATTGCTTTACAGAATTTTGCTGTTTTCTGTCAAACCTCGACATGAATCTGCCATAGATATACATACATTCCCTCCCTTTTGAAACTCTCTCCCATCTCCCTCACCATCGCACCCCTCTAGGTTGATATAGAGCCCCTGTTTGAGTTTCCTGATCCATACAGCAAATTCCCAAATACTTTGAGAAACAAAATATTATAGTATTGTATTGTATTGTAAGTATAAATGCATATGATGCATACAGATATGAATAAGCTATTGAATAGATGGAATGATGAGATAAATGTCCCCTGAAGAAAAATAATAAATTATTTTTGCAGATACTCTATTCTAAAGAAAGGATCACATCACTCTTGTCTCACTGAGTAATGGCTGCACAATGACTTCCTTCCAAAGAGTGTAGTATGCACAGGGAAAAAAAAAAAACTTTCCAGGGGAGAAATCTGTCAAATGCTGCTTCATCCAGGAGATTAAGATGAACACCAACAAGAAGATATGGTGAAGGCATGAATATTTAATATGATAGAATGAACATGGCACTTTACCTATGTTTTCTTTCAAAACACATAATCCCAGTGTAATCAAGAGGGAAAATATCAGACAAATACCAGCTGACAGGCATTCTTCACATACTTTACAGAGGCTTTTCAAAATTTTCAGAGACATCAACAGCAAGGCAATTCAGAGAAACTATCACACCTAACTGGTACCTAAGCATACACGGCAACTAAATTTTATGTGGAATTCTGGATGAGATCTGAGAAGAGGAAAAGGACCTGGAAGAGAAAAAGCTTTTCCTTGGATGAAATAAGTAAGACAATCTCAATGAAGTATCAGTTCAGTTCAGTGCAGTCGCTCAGTTGTGTCTGATTCTTTGTGACCCCATAAATTGCAACACACCAGGGCTGATCTCCTTTAGAATGGACTGGTTGGATCAATGAAGTATAAAGTATAGCTATTAATATGCCAATATTTCCTTAATAGTGTACCATACAAGATTTCAAAATTAGGAGATATTGGGAAATTCTCATTAGGAGAATGAGAATTTTCTGTATTAAGTTTGCACTGTTTCTGGACATCTAAAACTGTTCTAAAATAAAAGGTTTACTTTAAAATAAGGTAGACTTTGACTGTGTGGATCACAATAAACTGTGCAAAATTCTGAGAGATGGGAATACCAGACCACCTGACCTGCCCCTTGAGAAACCTATATGCAGGTCAGGAAGCAACAGTTAGAACTGGATATGGAACAACAGACTGGTTCCAAATAGGAAAAGGAGTACATCAAGGCTGTATATTGTCACCCTGCTTATTTAACTTCTATGCAGAGTACATCATGAGAAACACTGGACTGGAGGAAGCACATGCTGGAATCAAGATTGCCAGGAGAAATATCAATAACCTCAGATATGCAGATGACTCCACCCTTATGGCAGAAAGTGAAGAGGAACTAAAAAGTCTCTTGATGAAAGTGAAAGAGGAGAGTGAAAAAATTTGGCTTAAAGCTCAACATTCAGAAAATGAAGATCATGACATCTGATCTCATGTCTTCATGGGAAATAGATGGGGAAACAGTGGAAACAGTGTCAGACTTTATTTTGGGGGGCTCCAAAATCACTGCAGATAGTGATTGCAGCCATGAAATTAAAAGACGCTTACTCTTTGGAAGGAAAATTATGACCAAACTAGATAGCGTATTAAAAAACAGAGATATTACTTTGCCAACAAAGGTCTGTCTAGTCAAGGCTATGGTTTTTCCAGTGGTCATGTATGGATGTGAAATTTTGACTGTGAAGAAAGCTAAGTGCTGAAGAATTGATGCTTTTGAACTGTGGTGTTGGAGAAGACTCTTGAGAGTCCCTTGGACTGCAAGGAGATCCAACCAGCCCATCCTAAAGGAGATGAGTCCTGGGTGTTTATTGGAAGGACTGATGCTGAAGATGAAACTCCAGTACTTTGGCCATCTCATGTGAAGAGCTGACTCATTGGAAAAGACCCTGATGCTGGGAGTGAATGGGGGCAGGAGGAGAAGGGGAAAACAGAGGATGAGATGGCTGAATGGCATCACAGACTTGATGGACATGAGTTTGAGTGAACTCCAGGAGTTGGTGATGGACAGGGAGGCCTGGCATGCTACGATCCATGGGGTCGCAAAAAGTCGGACATGGCTGAGCAACTAAACTGAACTGAACTGAATACAAATTTCATGTTCCTTAAAGGACGCCAAGTCTAAATGCTTAAATAAGTTTCCACTCAATTTCCAAAGAAAGCATCTTTCTAGTATTATTTAAATTTTCTAATCCATGCATAGTAAAAGAAGTACCCGTCTGATTTTTTCCAACTCTAATAATTATAATGCTTTAACTAGACTTTCACAGCTTTTAAGAAGTATTACATAAGGCTTCTGAATTTTGAAACATAATGCAACAGTATTAAGTGTACTACATTAGAGCCCATTCACTGTTGTAATAAATCATCACATATTTAGTGGATTAAAGCAATACAAATGCATTAGCTAATAGTCCTGGTTGTCAGTATTTTGTGATTAATTTCACTGGGTAAGGTGTAAGCACAGCTATGTTCTCTCTGCAGGCTCTATGGGAGAATAAATTTCTTCATTTTTCCAGCTTCTAGAAGCTGCTTGTAGCCCCTGCCTCATGGCCCCATCACCCTAATCTCTACTTCAGTCATCATGTCTTGTTTGAATCTGACCTCCTGCCTCCCTCTAATAAAGACTTGTCTATATAGTGCCTGCACTTCTCCCATATCGACAGTTCAAGATAATCTTCCCATCTCTAGATCCTTAACTCAATCACCTCTGTAAAGGCCCTTTGGCCATGTAAATCAACACACTCAGTTTCATAGATTAGGATGTAGACATTTTAAGGAACCATTATTCTAAGCTACCAGGTACATAAGAAAATACTGGCATGGAAACATCTGCAATGATTACCCTGAAAAAAATTGTTTTCTGACTAGGTTAGTTTGCTCTGTTGTATTACTTCAAATGATCATAAGCAACAACTGATTTATGTACTTTTTTAGATTCCTGTGTCATATACCATCAATATGCCTTTAATATCTATCTTTTAAACTATATTATAAGCTTAAGTGTGTATAGTCCATGGCATGATTATTCTGTCCTTGTATTCCAAGAACTTAACATAAAGTTTGGTACATTTAGAGTATTGATCAAAGAATTCTCAGCATTGAAATTTTCTCTTATTTTATTGATTACAATTCAGGTTTTATAAGAACATGACTATTTTTATGTATAATGTATGATCTAAAATGCTATAATGACAAATAAGGTTTCCTCTGAGAGGGAATGTTAGATTGTCTGATTTGAAATCTTGCTTCTACTGTACATATTGTATTGGGTAAATTATACAAACTCTCCATATTTCCACTTTCTTTTCTGTAAAATGGTAGTGCTAATAGGAACTATCTCAGAAATTTGGTGAGAAAAAGTATAAACTATATGTAAAACACTTAGAAGAGAGCCTAGTTATAAGAGACATAATCATTTTGCTACTAATACCACTGCTATCACAACACTAGGACAGTCAAGGATCAATATTTCTTCATTTACA
Source organism: Oryx dammah (assembly GCF_014754425.2). Taxonomy (NCBI): domain Eukaryota; kingdom Metazoa; phylum Chordata; class Mammalia; order Artiodactyla; family Bovidae; genus Oryx; species Oryx dammah. The sequence continues at coordinate 70,944,870 of NW_024070205.1, read as the reverse complement.
TTGTTCTGGTATTTTACAAAATAATGTATTTTATATTATTTGTGTAATATATAAGCAAAAATATTATGGACATCTATACTGAATTATTTCAGATATTTACAAAAGTTTAAAGAAAGTTTTATGTTCTGTCAGAATTTAGGCATTAATCTTGTGGGAAATTCAATTGATTTGTGAACATTATAATGTTCTGTCTTTCAGTGAGACTGAGACTAATAAAAGGTCTAAGGGTAAAAATGCTCTCTCTTTAATCTGAACCTCATCTACACTTAAATAATTATTATTTATTTAAATTTATTTAAACATTAAATTCAGAATACATATATTTTTAAAAGACTATTAATTTAAAGCATCTATATTTGAGAAAGCAGCATATGCACAAATATTGTAAACTGTTCTATGATTTTGCTGGAGCTTGCTCTGGTACAGCTAAATTCATAATTTTTAAAGGCATTTGCTTCATAAAATTCTCCAAGTTTTATATTCACTATGTTAGCAAACATTGAAATCTACTGCATACATTTAGAGCCCTAAATATGTTTTATTGTATCTGCTATTAAAATATATATTTGAAAAGACACCAATGTCAACTACAAAATCAAAAGAGACTAATACAAAAGTTTCAGTGTGAATTTTGAATATCTCTTCCAAAGGTTTGTATTTTATATTAAATTTCACTGAAGATGGTTTCCTTAGCAACTAACACTCCACCACATAGTTCTTTAACAGAATAGTACTAACAAAAGTGGTTAGGTGTCATGTGACTGAAAACAGGAGATTTTTACTACTTGTTAAATTTATTATCCAATTTGTTAAAATATCATTGAGGTACAAATTTAACACCTTTGGGCAATTAAACAGTGTGATGCAGCTGAAAAAAACATATCTCCTAAAATCATCACCTCTAATAAGAATATAGAGAACTTGCTAAAATTATGAATGAAATTTATTGTCAGAGTTCACAGCAAAAACTATTGTAAAGGCAATGAACCTGATACTCGAGCAGGCTTGTATTATAATGAGAAATATGGTCCCTCTTAAAGGATTAATTCTTATGAATATAACTTGACTGTGCATTAATATATCTATTGTCTGGCAGCCACTTTTAATAGAATTAGAGACATAAATTTCTAGATAGATCATTTCATATATATAAATATCTATTTATTTTGAATTTTATATAATACTGTGCATTTTCCTAAATATATAAATGTCTTCAGTGTAAACTATCTGCATCATCCCTTGAAGCTTTCTTTTCTTACAATAAATTTACTTGCAGAGAAACATCTTTGGATCTGTAAGAAAATGTTTTAAAATGAATTCCCTTCGTCTTTAACTTATTGAGGAAAACACCAATCACTTACTTGCAGTACTTTAAAAGTGCTTTTATATGTATTCACTTATATGTATACATATATATGTATATATATTTAAAGGATATGAGTTTTTCCATTATTTTGGAACTCAGAGTCACCATTTTAGAGATGATTAATATCAGAAATAAGGCATGGTTTTCATAACAGGAATTATTATCATTTAATTGAAATCATTGTTAACAATGCTGTTGTTTTTGACTGCACATTAATTCTCCAATTCTTTACTGAGCATTTATTTTGTATTGATGTTGTTCTACAAGTAGTAACACTACAACCATTTTTGTGAACTGATTGATTACCCTGGTTACTAAAATGTTGAAGATGGTAAGAAACATGATAAAAAAGTAAAACTTCACAAGGAAAGAGATGTATGGCAAAACTAATACAATATTGTAAAGTAATTAACCTCCAATTAAAATAAATAAATCTATAAAAAAAAGAATATAAAAGTGTAGAAATGAAGAAATTTTAAAAGAATCCTCCAAAGAGTAGTTATCAGAAACTGATATGGCAATCCAGAGTACAGTATCATTAATTTATTATCATAAAGTGATGTATAAAAACACTGTGAATTAAACAATAACCATATTATATCCTCATCATAAATTAAGAAAAAATTTCCACCCTAAAGCAAAGAACTGGATTATATATATTTTTCTAAATCTGTCAGATCAAGATACTAAAATAGACAACATAGGTATAGACTCATATGACTCATCGATTCATATGAAATTTTTGGATGGCATTTCAAATCACTGAAGGAAAGAAGAAACTGAGAAAAGTGAAATGAAAATGTCATCTTTTATTTCCTCCTTATGTAAATATATATCTCATATGAAAAGTATACAATATGACCAAAAGTAAAAATGATACAAAAATTACTAGATGTACAATGGGTAAAAGAAAGCATTATAATTATATATAATTTTCTATTCAAACATTTTTTCTAAATATACCATATACAACAAAAGCCATGAGAACATGAACGATTTATTGAAAAAATATAAAATTATGGGGAATTTCCTGGTGGCCTAGTGGTCAAGATTCCAGGCTTTCACTGCAGAAACCCAGATTCAATCTGTTCAAGAACTGAGTTCCCATAAGCCACAAGGCACAGCCAAAAATAATTTTGCATAACACAAAATATACTATTAGTAAAGGTGATGGAAATGAAATATCAAAAGTAAGTACAATAATAATAACAGAGGATTTTGTTTCTCTTTTATTAAAGCAAAAGGTAAATATTATAAAATATATAAAAATATAATTTCATTGGAAATTTTCAAAAGCAAATATCAGAAACTTTTAAGATAAGTCAAAAGAAGAAATGCAACTCATACCTATGAGAAAATATATTTACACTCACTAATTACCACATGATACAAATAAGATATTTTTTCCTATACATGTATGGATGCTAAGTTGCTTCAGTTCAGTTCAGTTCAGTTCAGTCGCTCAGGTGTGTCCGACTCTTTGCAACACCATGAATCGCAACACCATGAATCGCAGCACAGCGGGCCTCCGTGTCCATCACCAACTCCCGGAGTTCACTCAGACTTACTTCTATCGAGTCAGTGATGCGATCCAGCCATCTCATCCTCTGTCATCCCCTTCTCCTCCTGCCCCCAATCCCTCCCATCATCAGAGTCGTTTCCAATGAGTCAACTCTTCACATGAGGTGGCCAAAGTACTGGAGCTTCACCTTTAGCATCATTCCTTCCAAAGAAATCCCAGGGCTGATCTCCTTCAGTTGTCTTCAACTCTTTGCAACCCTATGGAATGCAGGCCTCCAGGCTCCTCTATCCAAGGGGATTCTCCAGGCAAGAATATTGCCTTTCTCCAGGGGATTTTCCCAACCCAGGGATTGAACCACCCTCTCTTATATTTCCTGCACTGGCAGGCAGATTCTTTACCAGTAGCATCACCTACTGGGAAGCCTATTTTCTTCTAAAAGATAAACCAAAAATTTAAATATTGAAAAATACCAGTATTTCCTGTGGAATGTTAGAATGCACATTCTTATGCACTCTCGGTAGGTGTGTAAATTTATCTTTTTTGAGCATTTTGTCATTATTTTTATCATGTGAAGGTGATGATAATGTTAGCAATTTTAGTGACAATAGAAAGAACAAAGCAGTAGCAACAACAAAACCTATAACGTGTTGAAGACTTATGCACTAATCAGTGCTCCAGGCACTTTATTAGCTCACTCAGAAGCACTCGATATGGTAAGCGCTCTTAAAGTCTCCATGCTGAACACTAGGAATTTAAGACAGAATTGTCTGAACATGATTTCCTAACATCACATAACTAGTAAATAATAGAAATGAGACACTAATCCGGGCATTCTGACTCCAAAACAACTAACTCCAAAACAACTGTAGTATACTACTATACCACACTGAGGAAAAGTCAAATTGAATTAAAAGTGCAAAAAAAGGTGAATCATCTATGGAAGGTTATAGATGTAGATCGAGAGTGTACATATGAATAGAGAATAGTCAGTTATTTCCAGAGCACCATGTTGAGCTCCCTGTGTCATAGAGCAAATTCCCACTAGCTATTTTAGAGAGGAGGGAGATAGGAGGTTCAAGGGCGAAGGGGTATATGTATGCCTATGGCTGACTCATGTTGGTGTATGACAGAAACCAACACAACATTGTAAAGCAATTATCTTTCAATTTTAAATAAAATTTTAAAAAGTAACTATTTCTAGGCAAATTAGGCTGAGTTGTGGGCATGAATTAGAATTCACCCTAAACTTTTAAATGATGAGACTTGAGTGGTGATTCTGAGCATACACTTTTAGGGGTAAAAATGAGCAAAGAGAACATCCTACAAAAGTACTACAATGGCAAACTATCACGACTTCTTTTGCTGAGAAGACAAAGGCAATAAATGTTTTACTGGAACCCAGAGAGTATTTGCCACACAGAGATAGGATTCTTGTCCTGGGAGAGTTGTGGCGCTGAACGGAATGCAGGAGAATTTCTCCAGGTTATTTCAGTTTTGCCCCTGCCTCCACCCCTTTTTTTCCCTCCCATTGTCCTAACCTAACCCAAAGTCCTCTGCAGAATTAGAGGCAGGAGACAGCCATCACGGATGGGTCTTCCTGAATACAGAACAGGGTAAGTGGGGGAAGAAAATGTGTCTAAGGAGCTAGGTGGAAGAGGCCATCTCAAAAAGAAAATTTAGCACACTAGTAATTAAGAAATGTACTTTCAACATAGTCTCCTCTTAAATTATCTATATTTATTTTAAAATTTAACACAATTCTAAGTCCATTAGGTTATAACCCTAAAAGTAAAGAACTCTGAGTAAATAAATGATAAATTATGCCCACATTAATTGGGGACTTCCTTGGCAGTCCAGTGGTTAAGTTTGCATGCTTCCATTGCAGGGAGTGCAGGTTCAGTCCATTGCCAGGGAACTAAGATCCCAGAGGCTACATGGTATGGCCAAAAAAAAAAAAAAAATTAAGTGACAACTTTGAATGAACTCATCTCACTGATACAGGACATTTTAGGAGCATTTATAATCTTAGGTATCAGGATTTTTTTTTGAGAGTCTTGCAGTGCTCAACAATACTGATGACAGAAAGGCTGAGCACACTGATATTGTTACCTTGATTATGAACCTATGGGTTAAAAGAATTTTTAAGTAACACTCAAATTAATGGCAAGCAAGCATTGAAACCATTTCTTTATATGTTATGATGCTCTTTTATTATGTAATGAATATAGCTTCTAAATTATAGTGGTTTTATTGTTGTCATTCACTCATCTGTGTCCAACTCTTTGCGACCCCATGGACTATAGTACACCAGGCTTCCCTGTCCTTCACTATCTCCCAGAGTTTGCTCAAACTCATCTCCATTGAACCAGTGATGCCATCCAACCATCTCATCCTCTGTTGCCCGCTTCTGTTCCTGCCCTCAATCTTTTCCATCATCAGGGTCTTTTCCAATTTGTTGGCTCTTCACATGAGGTGAACAAATTATTGGAGCTTTGGTTTCATTATCCTCTCTCTTACTAATAATTGTTTTGTTGCTTTTTAGTCACTTAGTTATGTCTGACACTTTCTGACTCCATGGACTTTAGCCTAGTAGGCTTCTCCATCCATGGGACTTCCCAGGCAAAAATACTGAAGTGGATTGTCATTTCCTTCTCCAGGGGATCTTCTGGACCCAGTGAGGCAGGCAGATTTTTACTGCTGAGTCACCAGGGAAGCATTCTTACTCCTTTATCTTAATAGCAGTAGTATCACATTTATCCACCAGGAATCACAACCTCTCCTATTTAAAAATTGTCACACGTCTTTGGAATATGAATTATGTATTTTTTAAGGATTCTCTTGATTGGTACCATTTTCTCATATAGAGTGGCTCATCATCTATTTGATTCCATATGGACTCTTAATTATGTATCATATTTGAATATCTTCCATTATAATCTAGAAATAGGGAGGATTATCTGTTATTTGAAAATAAAGAAAGTTTATCTATATATATTAAAGTGAATAAAATGAAAGGTTAATCAAAACCATCTTTATAATCCAAATTGGCTATAAATGTAGTATATCATTTTTCCCTTAAAATACCGGTAATTTTATAATATAATGAATGTTTCAAAGCAAATAATGATTTTTAATGAATGCTGTAACATTTAAGTATTCCTATAAGTCTTCAAAAGAACCCATGTTATTACTTTTGAAAGTCATTATTGCTCATTTACATGAGTGAAAGTAGCTTAGATTGAAAGTAGCTTAGATTGAAAGTTTAAATTTTAACAGCAATAATAATACTTATAAATACTAACAATCACAAGACTTATCAGATAATATTGGAAACACTGAAACTATCATTCATTAATGACATTTAAATATAAAAAAGCAGAGACATTACTTTGCCAACAAAGGTCCATCTAGTCAAAGTTATGGTTTTTACAGTAGTCATGTATGGATGCAAAAGTTGGACCATAAATAAGGTTGAACTCTAAAGATTTGATATTTTTGAACTATGGTGTTGGAGAAGACTCTTGAGAGTCCCTTGGACTTCAAGGAGATCTAACCAGTCCATGCTAAAGGAAATCAGTCCTGAATATTCACTGGAAGGGCTGATGCTGAAGCTCCAATACTTTGGCCACCTGAAGCAAAGAACTGACTCATTGGAAAATACCCTGATGCTGGGAAAGATTGAAGGCAGGAGGAGAAGGGGATGAGAGAGGATGAGATGACTGGATAGCATCGCTGATTCAGCAGAAATAAGTTTGAGCAAGCTCTGGAAGATGGTGAAGGACAGGGAAACCTGGCATGCTGCAGTCCACGGAGTCACAAAGAGTTCGATACGAATAAGCAACTGAACAAGAACAACAAATATAAAATGGAAAAGAAAATTACCTGGGAGAAACAAAAAGTAAGTGAGGTGATTTAAGGATAAAGACACTGAAGCTAATCATTTGGGTTGGTGAGATATGTGACTTTGGAGGAAAGTAGTTAATATTCCTCTAACTACATCTCTCATCACCTAGGAGGGAAATATTTGTGCCTACTGCATGTTTAGGGCTTCTCTGGTCACTCAGTGTTAAAGAATCTGCCTGCCAAGTAGAAGATGTGGGTTTGATCCCTGGGTGGGGAAGATCCCCTGGAGAAGGAAATGGCAACCTACTCCACTATTCTTGCTTGGAAAATCCCATGGACAGAGGAGCCTGGCAGGCTACAGTTTGTGGGCTTGCAAAAACTCAGACATGATTTGGCACACAAGCACATGTACATATATACATGTGTATATATATATATATATATATTTTATATATATATACATATATATATATATGAATTTGCTCAATTTTATTACAAGCTAGGATTTATTTATTCTGCTCTGTGAATTCACTGATGAGTTCTTTTTTTTTTTTTTTAACATCAGTGTTTTGTCTTTGAGACTACAGGCAGATCTAGGTCTGTTTTTCATCAGTGCTATAGCATATACTTGTATTTTAATGAAATAGATGAAGTACACAAAGGGAGTATCATAGCAAGAATTTGTCTTGAAAAATAACTCCCAAAAGACATTATACAGTGAAGTAAAATAGTTGGTGATTGTAGGTGTTTAATGTTAAGGAGAAGGGCTGAATACTTGAAGCAAATCGATCTTTTTAAACCAGTGAAAAATTATCTATGATACTGCACTTGTTGATATATCATATTGTAAATTCATCAATACATGTAGAACTTTACAGCATGAAACTTAATGTACAAATAAAAAAATATCTATTCTAGGACTGAATGTAGAAAGTGATAAAACAGTATGAAACAACCTCACTGAAGGAAATGAAAAAAAATAGTACTGACCCAAGTAACTCTAGAAATGAGTAGACTTTATAAAACTAAAAATAAAATAAATGTTATGCAAGCACTATAATCTATTTAACAAATAGAGCCGTTTCCCACAAGGGAACAGGTTCATGGTTCTAATAGGGCTATGCAAGCGTTCTGGAACTGAACAATTAGGTATAAATGGATGGTGGGGGATAAGAACCAGATTTTTCATTTTTAGAGAGTCAATTTACAGATAAACAATGAGAGAAAACTAGAATTATCCAAATGATAAAGAGTAAGAGACAGAAGCATCAGTATGAATTCATGATCAGCTTGATATAGATATGGATGGCTACAAATGGAAATGCATATGGATAGGGGTATAAATCATACGTGGAACCACAGACTGGTTCCAAATCAGGAAAGGCTGTAGACTGTCACCTTGCTTATTTAACTTATATGCAGAGTACATCATTCAACATGCCGGGCTGGATGAAACACAAGCTGGAATCAAGATTGCCAGGAAAAATATCAATAACCTCAGATGTGCAAATGACACCACCCTTATGGCCGAAAGTGAAGAACTAAAAAGCCTCTTGATGAGAGTGAAAAAGGAGAGTGAAAAAGTTGTCTTAAAATACAACATTCTGGGACTAAGATCATGGCATCCAGTCCCATCACTTCATGGCAAATAGATGGGGAAACAAAGGAAACAGTGAGAGACTTTATTTTGGGGGGCTCCAAAATCACTGCAGATGGTGAGTGCAGCCATGAAATTAAAAGACACCCCTTGGAAGAAAAGTTATGACTAACCTAGACAGCATATTAAAAAGCAGAGACATTACTTTACCAACAAGGTCCATCTAGTCAAAGCTATGGTTTTTCAGTAGTCATGTATGGATGTGAGAGTTGGACTATAAAGAAAGCTGAGTGCCAAAGAATTGATGTTTTTGAACTCTGGTGTTGTAGAAGACTCCTGGGAGTCTCTTCGACTGCAAGGAAATCCAACCAATTCATCCTGAAGGAAATCAGTCCTGAATTCATTGGAAGGACTGATGCTGAAGCTGAAGCTTCATGACTTGTACATGACTAAGCAAATGAACTGAACTGAACTGAACTGAATAGGTGTAGACTCTTTGTTATGTACACATACACATCCATGTTCTCTTATTAGAATCTACAGGCAGTGCTCCACAGGAATAAGGAACACATTTCATGCCCCATCTTTTTTTCTGACACTATTCCCCAGTAAAATTCACCAGTATAACTGGAGAAAGGCAGATTCTAGGACTGGAACAGAAATACAGAATATGATACCGCTGCATCTTATAGTGACAGGAAGTAAAGAATTTTAAAAATATGAAAAAGCAAAAACAATCATCAATGTTTGGGGTATGCCAATAGAATACAAGGAGGAACTGGAAAAAATTCTAAAGTTTAATAAAGAAAAATTGGATTATAACCAAAATATAGAATACCTCCATGAGTTGGTACTTATATAAATAATTACAATAGTAAACAAATGGGGGAGAAGAGACAAATCTATTATGTGCATGTCTGCATGCTAAGTTGCTTCACTCATGTCCAAGTTTTTGTTACCCTATTGACTGTAGCCTGCCAGGCTCCTCTGTTTGTGAGATTCTCCAGGAAAAAATACTGAAATGGGTTGTCATGCCCTCCTCCAGGGAATCTTTCTCACCCGTAATAAAACCCACATTTCTTGCATCTCTGGCATTGTCCAGCAGGTTCTTTACCACTAGCGCCACCCAGGAAACCCAATCTCTTGTGTAGAATAACCACAAATAATTATATAGATATTCCTCCCTTAATAAACTGAAGCATAGCTCATCACTCCTTAAGTGGAGACTACACAGTGGAACTTCCTTATAAAGAGTACAGCCCGAAAAGCGGGGGCAAAAAACAAACTTCACAGTCTAATCAAGAAAATAAAACTAATTGCCAGTTCAGTTCAGTTCAGTTCAGTTCAGTCGCTCAGTTGTGTCCGACTCTCTGTGACCCCACGAATCGCAGCATGCCAGGCCTCCCTGTCCATCACCAACTTCCAGAGTTCACTCAAACTCATGTCCATTGAGTCAGTGATGCCATCCAGCCATCGCATCCCCTTCTCCTCCTGCCCCCAATCCCTCTCAGCATCAGGGTCTTTTCCAATGAGTCAGCTCTTTGCATGAGGTGGCCAAAGTATTGGAGTTTCAGCTTCAGTATCAGTCCTTCCAGTGAACACCCAGGACTGATCTCCTTTAGGAGGGACTGGTTGGATCTCCTTGCAGTCCAAGGGACTCTCAAATCTTCTCCAACACCACAGTTCAAAAGCATCAATTACCAAACTAATTACCAAGCAAATATCAACTGAGAGATATCTTTTTAGAATATTTGACCAGGACTCTTTAAAACTGTCAAGATCATGAAGATCAAGGCAAATCAGAGACCCTGTCATAGCCAAGAGGAGACAGAAGATGGAAAACTAAATGTAATGCAGAATTGTGGTGTAGAACATTGGAACAGAAAAATGATATTGGCTAATGATACATTATCACTGCCAATTCATTAACTGTAACAAATGCATGGCACTAATATAAGGTGCAATGGGGCGAACTGTGTAGGAATTAAGTGGAATATTCCTATGTGTTGTTAGCAATCGTCTATTAAGTCTAAACTGTTACAACAATGCAACTGATTTTAAAAATCCATCTTATGTTATATAACTAAACATTATTATTAAAAATATATGCAGATTACTCAATAAAAATACATTCACACATTTAAGCACCCCAAAACCTTAAGATGGAGGTGTTACTTTTTATAAGTAAGAAAACTGAAGTTCAGAGAGCCTACTTAACCTTTAGTACTGAAAAGAGTGATCATTATCTCAAATTAAATATTCTATTTTTTATAATACCATAAAATGAAAAATTATATTCTTAAAGTGATTATCCAAAAGAATACATTCTTTTGTTAACAAAAATATATGTTCAATATCCCCTGATAAAGAGAAGCAAAGTATACTAACCTATAGTATAAAAGATTAAGATATTCAAACCTTCTATGATAAGAAAATAGTTTATTTTTTTAATTAATTTATTTATTTTTAATTTTTACTTTACAATAGTTTAAAATAAGAATAATTTAAATAAATAATGAAAATTAATTAACACAGAAACTAAAGAGTTGGAGACAAGATGGCAGATTTGAAGGACTTGAGCTCATCTCCTCTCAGAAAAACACCAAAATCACAGCTAACTGCTGAACAACCATTAACAAAAAAGACTTGAACCTACCAGAAAAGATATTCTAAGTCCAAAGACAAAGAAGCAGCCATAACAAGATGGCAGAAAGGAACATCACTGTACTCAATATACAATCAAATCCTATACATGATGGGTAGATGACTCAAAAACTGGAAAATAATTGTATTCCAGGGTTTCTCTCACAGGAGTCAAAGTTCTGAGTCCCACATCAGGCTCCCAGCCTTAGGATCTGACAGCCAAAGAGGGAGCCCCCAGAGCATCTGGCTTTGAAGGCCAGTGGGGCTTGATTGCAAGAGTTCCATGGGATTGGGAGAAATAGAAACTCTGGTACTGGAGGGTCCACATAAGTGCTCATGTACACTGGGACCCAGGGAAATAGCAGTGACTTCATAGGATCTCAGGCCAGAGATGGTCTTGGAGGATCTCCTGGGGAGGTAGGAGTTTGCTGTGACTCTTGTGGGAACAAAGACACTGGTAGAGGATGTACTGGGGAGTACTCATTAGTGTGAGCTCTCATAGACACTGCCATTTTGACATCAATACCTGAGTTCCCCATCCAACAGCTTATAGGTTCAGGTGCTGGGACAACTTAGATGAAACAAAAAACAGGGCAGGAACATAGCCACACTCATCAGTAGAAGGCTGCTTAAAATCTTCCTGCACCCATATCTGCTTCTAAACACACCACTTAACATGAAAGTGGCCATCAGAGGGAAAAGAACAAGATCCACCTAGCAGTGGGTAGGCACCAGTCCTTCCTACAAGAGAGCCTGCACGAACCTCCTAGACCAGTCTCATCCATCAGGGGGCACACACCAGAAGCTAGAGGAACTATAGTCCCGCCATCTGGGCAACAAACACTGCAAACACAAAGGTGAACAAAATGAGACAGCAGAGGAATATGTTCCAGACAAATAAATGATAAATACCCAGAAAAAAAAATCAAAAACAAAAACAAAAACTAAGTGAGGTGGAAATAGGCAACCTACCTGAAAAGAATTCAGGGTAATATTAGTAAAGATGATTCAAGATCTCAGAGAAAAGGAAAAGAGGTACAGACTAAGAAGATATAAGAATTTTTTAACAAAGAGCTAGATGATATAAAGAATGAACAAACACAGTTGCATAATACAATAACTGAAATGAAAATACACTAGAAGGAAAGAATAGCAGAATAACTGGAAAATATTTAAGTGAGCTGGAAGACAGAATGGAGGAAATCAGCACCACAGAACAGAATACAGAAAAAAAAACAGAATGAAAAGAAATGAGGAGAGTTTAAGAGACTGCTGGGACAACGTTAAATGCACCAACATTCACTTATAGGGGCCTCAGGAGATGAATAGACAGATAGAGGGCCCAAGAAAATATTTGAAAAGATAATAGCTGAAAATTTCCCTAACACTGGGAAAAGAAATAGTCACCCAAGTCCAGGAAGTGCAGAGCCCCAAACAGGATAAACCCAAGGAGGAACACATTGAGACACATATGAATCAAATTCACAAAAATTAAAAACAAAGGGAAGATGTTAAAAGAATAAAGGAGAGAGCAAAAAACAGCATTCAAGAGAATTTCCTTATTTTAGTAGCTGATTTTTCAGAAGAAATTCTGTAGGTCAGAAGGGAATGGCATGATATATGTAAAGCGATAAAAGGGGTAAAGATTCAACCAAGAATTCTCTACTCAGTGAGGCTCTCATTCAGATTTGAGAGAGTTTTACAGACAAGTTTCCCTAGTTGCTCAGATGGTAAAGAATCCACATGCAGTGTGGCAGGCCTGGGTTCTATCCTGGGTCGGGGAGGTTCCCCAGAGAAGGGAATGGTTACCCACTCCAGTATTCTTGCCTGGAGAATTCCATGGAGAGAAGAGCCTGGTGGGCTGCAGTCCATAGGCGTTACAAAGAGTCAGATGGGACTGAGAGACTTTGACTTTTCATTTTCTTTACAGATAAAAGCTGAGAGAATTTAGCACCACCAAAAACAGCTTTACCACAAAAGCTAAAAGAATTTCTCTAGGCAGAAAAGAAATGTAAAACTCTTGCATAGCAAAGGAAACCATAAGCAAAATGAAAAGACAATCCACAGAATAGGAAAAAATATTTGCAAACAACGTAACAATCAGGGATTAAAATTCAAAATACACCAACAGCTCATGCAGCTAAATTTAAAAAAAAAGAAAAGAAAAGAACACCCCATCAAATAATGTGCAGAAGATCTAAATAGACATTTCTCCAAAGACATACAGATGGTCAACAAACACATGAAAAAATGATAAGCATTACTAATTATGAGAAAAATGCAAATCAAAACTACAATGAGGTATCACCTCACACAAGTTAGAATGGCCATCATCAAAAGTTCTACAAACAATAACTGCTGGAAAGGGTGTGAAAAAAAGAGAGTTGCATTACATTTTTGGTGGGTATATAAATTGGTGCAGCCACTATGGAGAACAGTATGCAAATTCCTTAAAAAAAAAAAAAAAAAAGAAGAAGAAGAAGAACTCCCATATAATTCAGCTATTTCAATCCTGGGTGTATATCAAGAGAAAAACGATACTTTGAAAATATACATTCACCCCAGCACTATTTACAAGAGCCAGGACATGGAACCAACCTAAATGTCCATCAACAGATGAATAGATAAAGACGATATGGTACATATATACAAAAAGTATACAATGGAATATAACTAGTGATAAAAAAGAATCAATCTCATTTGCATCAACAGGGATGGACCTGGATATTATCATACTAAGTGCAAACAGACAGAGAAAGATATATATCACATGATATTATTTATATATGGAATCTAAATGTGATATAATGAACTTATTTCCAAAACAGAAACAGATTCACAAACTTAGAAAACAAAGTCATGTCTACCAAAGGGGAAAACTGGGGAGGAGGGATGAATTAGGGGGTTGGGATTAACATATGCATACTACTGTGTGGATCACAATAAACTGTGGAAAATTCTGAAAGAGATGGGAATACCAGACCACCTGACCTGCCTCTTGAGAAACCTATATGCAGGTCAGGAAGCAACAGTTAGAACTGGACATGGAACAACAGACTGGTTCCAAATAGGAAAAGGAGTATGTTAAGTCTGTATATTGTCACCCTGCTTATTTAATTTATATGCAGAGTACATCATGAGAAACGCTGAACTGGAAGAAGCACAAGCTGGAATCAAGATTGCTAGGAGAAATATCAATAACCTCAGATATGCAGATGACACCACCCTTATGGCAGAAAGTGAAGAGGAACCAAAAAGCCACTTGATGAAAGTGAAAGAGGAGAGTGAAAAAGTTGGCTCAAAGCTCAACATTCAGAAAATGAAAATCATGGCATCTGGTCCCATGACTTCATGGGAAATAGATGGGGAAACAGTGGAAACAGTGTCAGACTTTATTTTTTTGGGCTGCAAAATCATTGCAGATGGTGACTGCAGCCATGAAATTAAAAGACCCTTACTCCTCACTGCAGATGGTGATGGCAGCCATGAAATTAAAAGACGCTTACTCCTTGGAAGAAAAGTTATGACCAACCTAGATAGCATATTCAAAAGCAGAGACATTACTTTGCCGACTAGGGTCTGTCTAGTCAAGGCTCTGGTTTTTCCTGTGGTCATGTATGGATGTGAGAGTTGGACTGTGAAGAAGGCTGAGCATCAAAGAATTGATGCTTTTGAACTGTGGTGTTGGAGAAGACTCTTGAGAGTCCCTTGGACTGCAAGGAGAGCCAACTAGTCCATTCTGAAGGAGATCAGCCCTGGGATTTCTTTGGAAGGAATGATGCTAAAGCTGAAACTCCTATTTTGGCCACCTCATGAGAAGAGTTGACTCACTGAAAAAGACTCTGATGCTGGGAGGGATTGGGGGCAGGAGGAGAAGGGGACGACAGAGGATGAGATGGCTGGATGGCATCACTGACTCGATGGAGGTGAGTCTGAGTGAACTCCGGGAGTTGGTGATGGACAGGGAGGCCTGGCATGCTGCCATTCATGGGGTCGCAAAGAGTTGGACACGACTGAGCGACTGAACTGAACTGAACTGACTCCTTGGAAGGAAAGTTATGACCAACCTAGACAGGATTTTGAAAAGCAGAGATATCACTTTGCCAACAAAGGTCCATCTAGTCAAGGCTATGGTTTTTCCAGTGGTCATGTATGGATATGAGAGTTGGACTGTGAAGAAAGCTAAGCACCGAAGAATTGAGGCTTTTGAACTGTGGTGTTGGAAAAGACTCTTGAGAGTCCCTTGGACTGCAAGGAGATCCAACCAGTCCATCCTAAAGGAGATCAGTCCTGTGTGTTCATTGGAAGGACTGATGCTGAAGCTGAAACTCCAGTACTTTGGCCACCTCATGCAAAGAGTTGACTCAGTGGAAAAGACTTGATGCTGGGAGGGATTGGCGGCAGGAGGAGAAGGGGACAACAGAGGATGAGATGGCTGGATGGCATCACCGACTCGATGGACATGAGTTTGAGTGAACTCCAGGAGTTGGTGATGGACACGGTGGCCTGGCATGCTGCAGTTCATGGGGTCGCAAAGAGTCGGACACGACTGAGTGACTGAACTGAACTACTATATATCCCTGGAAGAGGAAACGGCAACCCATTCCAGTATTCTTGCCTGGGAAATCCCATGGACAGAGGAACCTGGCAGGCTACAATCCACGATGTTGCAAAGTATCACACACAACTAAGCAACTGAGCACACACTACTATATTTAAAATAGATAAGCAACATGGACCTGCTGTATAGCACAGGGACCTCTATGCAATATTATGTAATAACTTATATGCAAAAATAATCTGATAAAGAATATATATATGCATATGTTTAACAATCCAATTTGCTGGACACCTGAAACTAATATAACATTGAAATCACTATCCTCCAACATCAAATAAAACATTTTTTGAGTATTAAAAGAAATCAATGTGAAAGTGAAGTCGCTCAGTCATGACCGACTCTTTGCAACTCCATGGACTGTAGCCTAGCTGGCTCCTCCGTCCATCCATGGGATTTTCCAGGCAAGAGTACCAGAGTGGGTTGTCATTTCCTTCTCCAGAAAGAAACCCATGGATAAAAGTTAATAGAAAACTAAAATTATTTGTTTCAGAATAAACTTTAGAGAGTAGCCTAATCCTAAAGAAAATATTTTATATAACACTGAGGCAACTTGAGTCCAGAATAATAGAGGACTATTTCATATTATACAATTAGCTGTGAAGACATTGTTAAAAAGCACATGGATCCTAACTGAGTCTAGTCCCAATATGACATATAAAGCAAAGGAAATTTCACTGCCACTTTTACTAGAAAATTAGAATATTCACCTCTTTTGTACTGTTATTATTCCTTGATATGTCATTGCAAAGTTTATAAAGATAAATATCTATATAATATATATAGACAATATACATACATACATGCATGCATATGTACATATATGTAATATATATACAAAAACATATATATGCACACATATATAGATAAATATATATTTTTATAAATAAATGCACAAGTAAAAATACACAAACTCTGAACTATTTTTAAAGAAAACAATGGCAGACATTAACCAGCTTTTGTGTGTGTGTTTGTGTGTGTTCACATATTTTTCCCAAACCATATCATCTTTCTTTTTAAGCAATTATAAGATTGTGCTAAGAATTATTTGAACCAGATAAAATACTAGTTTTTCACTTTTTTCATGATAAAATATTTTAGTTGTCAACCACATTAAATTATTTTAAAAATAAACAACTCTTATTTTACTAAAGAGGATTTGTAATGCTTTGCATACTGTAATAAAATGCGCTGTAAAGTTTTCCTACTTCAAAATTCATCAAGATTCATGTGTATGCTTTGCTGTGAGCTGAAGAGGATTGAGTATTCACAGAAGAAAAAGAGTTTTTCCTTCAGTGATACTTTGAAACTCTCAAGATTAGAGAAGTACTGTTATACTAGGATCAGCACCAATTTGAATCCTCTAGATGAACTGTGTTACATTTTTACAAATTATATCTCACAGACTTTAAATATTCACATCAGTGAATTATGGTTGCATGAAACATTTACCTTGATAAAATTTGAAAATATATAGTGAGTATCTATCCCATGTCAATAATGTGGTTACAGTATATAAATAAAATTATCAGTTGTACCTATTTGGTGATTAAATTTTCCCCAAAGAAAACTTTAAATATCCTTTATTTTATTAAAATTCTGGCATAATTGGGACTACCTCCAGGTAATGTATTGAATTTAAAAGAGGCATATGGTGCTAAAATTAAGTTAATGATTTCTTTTTAACTTCCATCGAGTTTTTTGAGTTTATTCCATGGTCTGTCATTTTGCATGTCTTCTATAAATTAACTTATTCAGGAGTAACTTCATCGGGGATTTTTAAAGCTAAATCTTGAAGCATGAATTGAAACATGCTTAATAATTCTTGCTTTGAAAATCAGAAGAGTCATCAAAGCCCAATGTTAAAATTTGTTAAACAGATAACGATAATCCAGTATCTTAAATTTGTTAAGCTTCTGTTTACTCAATTGCCAAAAACATCCTACCTATGAAGCAGAATTGGCCAGATATTTATCAACGCCATTTCTTCCTCCCATAAACACAATCACAAAACTTTTCAGACCTTCTGACAGTTACACAAGGTACTGATATGAGTTCTAACCATTTTGCAGCATGCCAAAGTGATGTGCCAAGCTTCTAAGACTGAGTCATACACTAACAAAAGAAAGAAAAAACTATAAACAACACTTCATGCCCTTTCTTCATCTTTGGGTTAGATGTCAAAGCCTAAGGTAAATTTGAAATCCATTTACAATGTTTAAAAGACTGAGTCTTCAAATGCCTTTTCCCCTAAACAACTGTGTGGCTGACCAGCCTATGGAACCTGCATACATAAATTTCAGATCACTTTGGTCTATGTTACATGAACAAGAAACATTTCATTTCTGTTGCAAAAAGTTTATTTTTGGTGGTTTTCATTATGACTACTGTATAATAAACAAATCCAACATGTGAAGGATATTTTGAGGATTGAAGAAGAAATCACAATTAAAGATTTCAGAACAGTAACTAACACTAGATTTCAATTAACAAGGTCTGAGTGAGCACGCACAAAACTTGCAGGTAAATTAAAAAAAAAAAAATCCATGTTTGGACAGAAAAACTGCCTATCTCGATAAAGAATTTAGAGAAGTTTCCCCTCCTTCCAACTAATCTAACTTTTAGTTAACAGACTTGGGTTAACAAAGAGAGCTAAGTTTCATTATGCTTTATACTAGATGTCTGTTTGCAGCAAAAAAAAAAAAAAAAAACAAAAACTGTACAGCCATATGGAATTGTCATTAAAGACCAATAAAAGCAATTGAGGAAGGCTTGGGCCTGGGAATAGAAGATGCAAATGTGTGTTTTTGGTGAAAAATGGCAATAAGGGAGAGTGATGAGAGAAGATACTTAAGAGATCAGCAACATGGATGGACCTAGAGATTATCATATTAAGTGAAGTAAGTCAGACAGATATCTTATGATATCACTTATAGGGACTTCCCCAGTGGCTCAGATGGTAAAGAATTTGCCTGCAATGCAGGAGACACAGGTTCAACCCCTGAGTCAGGAAGATCCCCTTGGAGAAGCAATGGCAGCCCACTCCCATAATCATGCCTGGAGAATTCCATGGACAGAGGAGCCTAGTAGACTAGAGTCAATAGGATCATAAAAAATTGGACACAACTGAGTGACTAACACTAACACATGTACACACACACATATCACTTATATGTGGAATCTAAAATATTGACACAAATGAACTTATTTACAAAATAGAAATAGACTCACAGACATAGAAAACAATTTATGGTTACCAAAGGAGGGGTAAAATATGTTTGGAGGATTAACAGATACACACTACATATATGTAAAATAGATAAACAAGGTTCTACTGGAGTACAGAACCTATAGGCAGTATCTTATAATAACCTATAATAGAAAAGAATCTGAAACATTATCTGTGTATGTTATGTATGTATGTATGTATAACTGAATCACTTTGTTATACACCTGAACCTAGGACAACACTGTAAATCAACTATGAAGTGAAAGTGAAAGTCGCTCAGTCTATCCAACTCTTTTCGACCCCATAGACTATACCATCCATGGAATTCTCCAGGCCAGAATACTGGAGTGACTAGTCATTCTATTTCAATTAAAAAAAAAAAATTTAAGTAAAATTGAAAATAGGTTTCCCTTGTGGTTCAGCTAGTAAAAAGTCCACCTGCAATGTGGGAAACCTGTGTTTGATCCTTGGGTTGGAAAGATCCACTGGAGAATGGGGTGGGGAAGATCCCTTGGAGATGGGAAAGGCTACCCACTCCAGTCTTCGGGCCTAGAGAATTACATGGAATGCCTAGTCCATGGGGTCACAAAGAATTGGACATGACTGAGCAACTTTCACTGAAAATTAAATAAATAAACTATTTAGGTCTTCACTGTGTTCAGTCACTCAGTCGTGTCTGATGTTTTGTGATTCCATGAACTGCAGCACACGAGGCTTTCCTGTCCTTCACCATCTCCCGGAGTTCGCTCAAACTCATGTCCATTGAGTCAGAGATGCCATCCAACCATCTCATCCTCTGTGGTCCCCTTCTCCTCCTGCCTTCAATCTCTCCCAGTATCAGGGTCTTTTCTAATGAGTCAGCTCTTCACATCAGGTGGCCAAAGTTTCAGAGCTTCAGTTTCAGCAGGAGTCCTTCTAATGAACATTCAGAATTGATTTCCTTTAGAACTGACTGTTTTGATTTTTCAGTCCAAGGGATGCTCAAGAGTCTTCTCCAACACCACAGCTCAAAAGAAGCAATTCTTCAATGCTCAACCTTCTTTATGGTCCAACTTCACATCCATACATTTAGGGTCTTTAAATGAAAGCAATAAATGCTATTTTAAAAAAGCAATATCAAATACATCAAATTATGGATGGAGATAATATATTAACCATATAAAAACTACACTAGTATTCAACTTATTCATAGTTTAGTGTTCAGTGTAACTGATAAGAGAACGTGTCTGATGATTTACGAATCAAACTACAAATAGAATGCCCAAGAATCACTGGGGATCTTGCCAAGAATAAATGGCATCTTTTCACAAAAGGAGACTTTGTTATAGAAAGCATGTCATATAACACATGAATCTGTACCTTTTAAAAATACATATTTATAGGGTGAGTCATTCTTGAACCACATTTTGAAAAAAAACTTCTTAAAATCATTTTCTTATTCTGTTTCTACTTCTCACGAGGAATCTTTATGTTCAGTAAACATATAAAAGAAGATTTGTTTATATTTATACACTGCTATAACTTACACAAGATGCCAGAGATGAAACTCTTAAATCATGATCTCACATCTTAAAGTGACTTTCAGAGGGTCAGAGACATTCATAAAAATAAGTTTTCGGCATATGCAAAACCAATCAGATATGAAAAATAAAAATCTGCCACATAGTCAATAATGATCTTGGAGGGAGAGTAGTGAGCAGTCCTGAAGGGACTTCTCAGCTTCCTGCCCAGGAATTAAACCTTGGTAACCTGGTTGAAAACCAAGAATCCTAACCACTAGAACACCAGTGGCTAGAGGGGAAGCAAAGTGACCCTGTCTCTTTCACCTAGTTGAAAGCAATAATATTTCAAGGAGGCCAAAACTATACAAACAGGTACAAAGGTGATTATCAGAGACACAGAGCAACGTACAGGAGAGCACGGATGAAAACAGTTTGTTAATCCAACTCAGAAGTAGGGCAGAAATACACACTCAGAAAGAAAGGGTATGGGCATCCTCTCTAAAGAGGAGGAGGGCAATAAGTCAGACACTAGGCAGAGAGAGACACACACCTGGAGAGGAATGTGAGCATCCTGAGTGACAAGGGGCACAGTCCATCAGAAACTAGGCAGAGTACACACTTGGGGAGGAGTAAGGAGGAGCACAGTATAGAGGCAACATCAATCACTTATATAAGAGAACTCTTCTGGGTCTTTGTCAACCTCTGTTCAATTATCTTGATTCTTTCTTCACACATGACTCATCCATGGATCCTTCCCAAGATGCATGCTCAACTTTTTACTAAGATGGATCCCACTAGAGAGGCCTATGGATACATGTTTACACTTATTATGGGGTGGGGTCCCCTCCCTTTTCAACCCCCAAGAAGTCTTCCTGCGCATGTGCAAACAGGAAAATCTTCCTTGACCTCAGGCGTGGGCACTTTATCTCTTTGCTTTAGAAGAGCTCAGCTTTACCACTAGCTTGGTCCTCAGAGTATCTGGGTAAGAACGAAACTTGCATTTTACTCCATTTGAGAAATACTAGATGACCATCCCAGAGGCCCACTGTCTCCTGTCTCAATAGTGGAAAGGAGATTCAGGCAACAAGAGGACTTTGGCAAGAACATGGTTATTTTGTAAAGTTTGGTTTGCTCAGCAGGCTAAATATACCCTTGTCTTGCTTGTGTCATAAAAACACCTGGAGGGTAATGTAGACTTATAGAATATTGCTTTTATAAAAGAATTGGTTTTAAATATGTAATATGATTTCTTGAGAATGCACTGTTGTACCAAAGAAATAACTGCTTCAGCACTTTGATCAAGAATGTACTTCTCAGAACAGAGAAGTTGGTTGCAATGAGTCAAATGTGTTGGTTGCATGGTGTCAAATTCAGCCTGAGTCACATCATTCATTTCACTTAAGTCACATATGTTACTGCCACCCTACAATTTTTAAGCCATGACTTAGTTTTCTTGTCTGCAAAATGGAGGATTAGAATAATGCCCACTCCATACAACTGTACTGAGGGTTAAGTGGAAAAATAAAATCATGAAACATGCTTGGAATCATGGCTGCCACTGAGTATACATGTCCTCAGCATCATTTGTGTTTGAAATTTTTGTATTTGTGATCGAAAGCTGATACTAAATATATAGATTCATAGAATATTGGCACCTTGAAATGTGGATGACATTTATTTTAGGATCTGCAAAATGATGTAACTTGTCCAAAATCACTGCAGATGGTGATTGCAGCCATGAAATTAAAAGACTCTTACTCCTTGGAAGGAAATTTATGACCAACCTAGATAGCATATTAAAAAGCAGAGACATTACTTTGCCAACAAAGGTCCATCTAATCAAGGCTATGGTTTTTCCAGTATTCAAGTATGGATGTGAGAGTTGGCCTATAAAGAAAGCTGAGAGCTGAAGAATTGTTGCTTTTGAACTGTGGTGTTGGAGAAGACTCTTGAGAGTCCCTTGGACTGCAAGGAGATCCAACCAGTCCATCCTAAAGGAGATCAGTCTTGGGTGTTCATCGGAAGGACTGATGTTGAAGCTGAAACTCCAATACTTTGGCCACCTGATGCAAAGAGCTGACTCATTTGAAAAGATCGTGATGCTGGGAAAGATTGAGAGCAGGAGGAGAAGGGGACAACAGAGGAGGAGATGTTTGGATGGCATCACCAATTCAATGGACATGAGTTTGGGTAAACCCCCAAAGTTGGTGATGGACAGGGAGGCCTGGTGTGCTGTGGTCCATGAGGTCGCAGAGAGTTGGATACGACTGAGCAACTGAACTGAACTAAACTGACACATCTTTTTGAGTACATGAGAAGGTTTCCTAGTTGATCTTGGCACTCTTCAAGTGTGAGCTTAGAACAGCTCTGCTGGCTGCCACAATTTATCAATTAAGTCAAGAAAAGATGAGAATTTGTCTGCTGCCCCATGTTGAGCAAAACAATTTTTGTCATAAGAGGAAATGAACGTACTGTTGTATTTTACTTCCATATATGTAATAGTAGCCATTGCCTTGTAAGGACAAGAAAATATTTGTTACAGTTTAAGAGTATGAATGAAGTCACAGAAGAAAAGATTAACTTAAAGAAGTTAGACCTGGTTTATAAATGTGATGTAGTCTCTTTGGTAATGTTTACTTCTAGATTTTGAAACAGTTTATATTTGTTTTTATCTGTTTATATAAATATCTTGCAAATCAAGTATTTGATTTACAATGTTGTATTAGTTTCACATGTACAGCAAAGTATACAGCAAAGTGATTTAGTTATACACATACAAAGATCAGCTGGATGGAATTCCAACTGAGCTATTTAAAATCCTAAAAGATGATGCTGATAAAATGCTTCACTGAATATGTCAGCAAACTTGGAAAATTTAGCAATAACCACAGGACTGGAAAAGGTCAGTTTTCATTCCAGTCCTAAGAAAGACAATTACAAACAATGTTCAAACTACTGTACAGTTGTATTAATTTCACATGCTAGCAAGGTAATACTCAAAATCCTTCAAGCTACCCTTAAGCAGCATGAGAACTGAGAAATTCCAGATGTAAAAGCTGGAATTAGAAAAGGCAGAATGATTAGAGATAAAATTGCCAACATCCATTGGATCATAGAAAAAGCAAGGGAGTTCCAGAAAAACATCTATTTCTGCTTCATTGAGCATGCTAAGAATTTTGACTGGGTGGAAAAAAACAAAATGTGGAAACATTTTAAAGATATGGGAACACCAGACCACTTGACCAAACACTTGACCTGTTTGCAGGTCAAGAAACAACAGTTAGAACTAGACATGTAACAACAGACTGATTCCAAATTGGGAAAGGAGTACATCAAGGTTGTATATTGTCACCCTGATTATTTAACTTATATGCAGAGTACATCATGAGAAGCCAGCCTGGATGAATCCCAAGCTGGAATCAAGATTGCCTGGAGGAATATCAGCAAGATATGCAGATGATATCACCTCAATGACTGAAAGTAAAGAGGAACTAAAGATCATTTTGGTCATCTCTGGTGGCTCAGGCTGTAAAGAATCCGCCTGCAATGTAAGAGACCTGGGTTCGATCCCTGGGCTGGGAAGATCCCTTGCAGATCATCATAGAAACCCACTCCAGTATTCCTGAGTGGAGAATCCCCATGGACAGAGAGCCTGGTGGGCTACAGTCCATGGTGTTTCAAAGGGTCAAACATAAATGGGTGACTAAGCACAGCACACAAAGAACCTCTTGATGAAGGTGAAAGAGGAGAGAGAAAATTCTAGCATAGAACTCAACATTCAAAAAAATGAAAATCATGACATCGAATCCCATCACTTCATAGCAAATAGATGGGAAAAAAATGAAAGCAGTGGCAGATTTTATTTTCTTGGGGTCCAAAATCATTGCAGGCAGTGACTGCAGCCATGAAATTAATAGACACTTGCTCTTTGAAAGAAAAGCTATGACAAACGTAGACAGATTATTAAAAAAAGCAGAGACATTACTTTGCCCACAAAGGTCCATATAATCAAAGTTATAGTTTTTCCAGGAGTCATGTACAGATGTGAGATTTGTACCGTAAAGAAGGCTAAGTGCAAAGAATTGATGCTTTTGAATTGTGGTGCTGGAGAATATTCTTGAGAGCCCTTGGACTGCTAGGAAATCAAACCAATGCATTCTGAATGAAATCAACACTGAATATTCATTGGAACAACTGATGCTGAAGTTGAAGCTCTGATACCTTGGCCACCTGATGTTAAGAGCCACCTCATTGGAAAAGGCCCTGATAGTGGGAAAGATTGAAGGCAGCAGGAGAAGGGGATGACAGAGCATGAGATGGTTGGATGGCATCACCAACTCAATGGACATGACTTTGAGCAAACTCTAGGAGATATTGAAGGACAAGGAAGCCTGGCACACTATAGTCCATGGGGTCACAAAGAGTGAGACAAAACTTAGCAACTGAACAATAAGAATACATATATCTACTCTTTTTTAGATTCTTTCACCATAGAGGTCATTACAGTATATTGAGCAGAGTTCATTTTTACTATACAATAGGTCCCTATTAGTTATCTATTTGATATATGAGGGCTTCCCTGTTGGCTCAGCAGTAAAGTATCCACCTTCAGTGTGGGAAATGTGAGTAGGAGACAAGGGTCCAATCCCTGTGCTGGGAAGATCCTCTGGAGAAGGAAATGGCAACCCACTCCTGTATTTTTGCCTGGGAATTCTCATGAACCAAGGAGCCCTGTGGGTTACAGTTCATAGGGTCACAAAATAGTTGGACATGACTAGGTGACTAAATAGCAACAACAATTTTATATATAGTAGTGTGTATATGTCAGTAAAATGTGTGCAATATAGATTTTATAAAAGTGTAAGAATTCATTGTGCAAAAAGTTAGGATCTATAAATAATTTCAATCTGCCCAATACAAAACATTTAGATATAGCAATATTAATATTATATTTTCATGCTTACTTAAATGATATTTTAGATTTCTAGATATAAGGCATCTGTACTTTAACAAAATACACACTGTTAATTGTTTTGTTTCTGTACAGACAACAGAGTATTGGCAACCCAAATCATAAAACCAAGCCACAGAAATAATTATACATCATGATCAGGTAGAATTTATTCCAAGTATACAAGGCTGGTTCAATATTCAAAAATTAATTAACATAGTCCATCATACCAACAGACAAGAGAATCATATAGTCCTACAGAGAGATGCAGGGAATGCCCTTGACCTATTGACTTTAAGCACTCTCAGAAAAATAGGACTAGAATGGAATTTCCTGAACTGGATAAATGACATCTCAAAAATCTACAAATAACATCATACTTAGGGTGAGAATCTATGTACTTTCCCATTAAGATCAGGAAGAACACAAACAGTTCTCTCTCACCACTGCTATACAACACAGCAGGAAAGACAATTCAACAGAGAAAGGACAGTGTTTTCAACAAATAAATGGTGCTGAAACAACTGGTCATCTATATACAAAATAATTAATCTAGACATATACTTTACATGCTTCACAAATTAACTCAAATGGATAACAGATATAAAAATAAAATGTAAGCCTGAGCAATTTGTAGGTGATAATATAAATAAAATATTTCTATTTCTTCTCTAACTCGTGTCCTTTTTTTGTGTAGAAAATGTGACTATAGTTCTATTGCTGGCCCTCTATATGCAAGGCTGCATCCTCAGGACCATGTGGTGCTATGGTAAGTGTTTATCCTGCAGTTCTCCAGCTGTGTTCACCTTTATCACATAGAAGCCTGTTGATGTGGTGGTAAAACATGGAGATGAGCGTATACTACAGAGTCTTATGATTAGATCTCAGTTTGATCTGCAACTCTCATCATTGCTTCTCAGAGTGGAGTCCCAGGTCTCCTGCTCTTAAAAAGCACTTGCCAACGGCTGAACAATACAACGACAGGGCCTTAGCCATCTGCCTCTGTGGAGAATGGGCCCTGTACTGCTGCAGCCCTTGACCTTCAACATCACCTGAGGGAGTTCAGGGTGGAGTGAGGCACTCTGCTCCAGGGAATCTGGTAGTACAGGTCTTTGGATATGATTTTCAGGAACTGATTTCATGATCCCAATCCTTGCATCTCTTCATATCTAGAAAAGCACTATATTGCTTCATAATGACATCATCTCCTCATAACTAGCAGAAAACCTCTTGTAAAGTAAGCGCTTGTATGCACTGAACTCTCCCTTCATCAAAATCTTATGTATTACCTTCTCCCACCACCTCTTTGGAGCAGTCTCTCAGATATCTAAGGTATTTTCTCCCAGGCTACAGTCCTCATTTTGCCCCAGATAAAATTTAACTTGCAACTCTTATGTGGTGCATCATTTTTTTTAAAATTTATTTTAATTGGAGGTTAATTACTTTACAATATTGTATTGGTTTTGCCATTTTTTAGTCAACAAAGACTAAAAGGAACTGGAGTTGTGGATTTCCCTTACTCTGAGGTCTGTAAGGCTCTGGTAAAACTCCAGCATGTAAGGCTCTGGAAATATAATTTCCCCTGAGACCTTTATTGTTAAGAAGACAAGATGCTCTAGTGTATTTTAGAATGAAGAATGTCTTCTCCCTGACAGAAGTGGGAACATGAAACATGAAGAAAGTTTTCTGAGATCTTTACTGTGAGAACCTGGTAGGGCTTCTGGGAGTAAAAAATTCACAAATGTGTGTGTGGAGTGGGGGGAGGGAGGGGGAGCATTTTGACGGACTTCTCCTTGCAGGGTTTCACTCTCAAATCTGTCCACACTCAGGCTCACACAGTTTCATCAGATACAGTTTAAGTGTTCCCATCCTGGAGCTACTTCCTGCAGAGGATTTTCCTTCTAGGCTTCTGCTCTGATAAACTGTGACTTCCATATCCAACTGTCTATCTATCCAATTTGAGGGCAGCAGTTTTCTCTGCTGCCTAAATTTTCTGCTAAAAAAGAAAAAATATATATATTTTTACTTTGTTCTTTTGAAAATGAGAGTGATGGCTTCCAAACTTCTTACATTCTGGTTTGGAAACTTCAAATGCTTTCCCTTTACTTTTAAACCAAATCAAAACAAAACCAAACAAACAGTAAATTTCTTTGGCTCCATATTCACTCCTGATGGATCTGACAGACTTTTGTCAACAAAATTTGCATTCTTTCTTTCTTAAAAAAAAAAAAAAAGTGTGATAATATTTTCCAAGAGGTTATCTTTGAATCCCTCCTAGCTTGAAATAATCTGACAGAGAGACTAACAACAGAAACAAAGTCCCTAGTAAAATATAATATTTCATCTTGAATATATTTGTTGAAAATATAAATTATAAAATTAATCATGTAATTACCTTTGTTTATCCTTCCAGCAAGCCTGATGATTTAATCTTCCCTTGTATCATTATGTCTACCTGAATGTTTTTTTTTTTTCCCTCATCTTCATTTTAACTCAATAAGAATAAAATTTGCAGATTTATGATCGACTTTTTTTCCTTAAAGAGTTTATCAACACTACAGATCCCATGAGTCAAATCCTCCATATGATGATGCCATATTTTTTCAGGAAGCACACAAACTCTTTTAAACTTATTACAGTATTTAATATTACCTTGAAGACATTTTGAGTAGAACAGTTAGGTTTTCATGGTGAATGGGGATAGAGAACATTGAAATCTTTCCTGCAGCAAATGAAGAATCCAATTTTAGAAGTCCACTGTCAGTGGTAGGGAAAATAGATTCAGGAAGAAGTTATTGAAATCAGGATGTTAGGAAGAGACTATTGAAATCACAGCAGTTTAATTGGGAAACATTTAGAAATATTCTTAAAGGTCAAGAGGGAGGGGACATATGTACACCATGACTGATTCATGTTGATGTTTGACAGAAAACAACAAAATTCTGTAGAGAAATTATCCTACAGTTAAAAAAAATGACACGTGAAAAATTTTTTTAAAAAGAAATATTCATAAAGGATAGTAATGTGGAGACTTTACAAAGTAGAATTTGGAGGTGCAAGAAGTAAAGCAATCAAGAATAATTCATGGCCTCTTTTCTAGCTGGAAACAAAGAGTGAGTTAAAAAGACCTAAAGGAAGATTCTAGCTGTGCCAGTTTCAGTGAAGTTAAAAACAATTTAATTTTACAAATAACTTATATGGCTTAATATTAAAAAAAATTAAAAACAGAATATCTAAAAACACATTTCTCCAAAGAAGACCTACAGATGGCCAAGAGGCACATGAAAAGATGCTCAATATTACTAGTTGTTAGAAGAAAGCAAGGCAAAACTACAATGAGGTATCATCTCACAGCAATAAGGGTAGCTATCATAAAAAAGCTACAAACAGTCAATAATGAAGAAGGTGTAGAGAAAAGGAAACTGTCCTACATGGTTGGTGGAAATATAAATTGGTACTGCCACTATAGAGAACAGCATGGAGATTCCTTAAAAAACTAAACATAGAACTACCATATGATTCAGCAGCCCCCCTCCTTTGCATATATCTGGAGAAAAGCAGTTTTAAAGGATACATGTACCCCAAAAATCACTGTAGCAATATTTACAACAGCCAAGACATGGGAACAACCTAATGTCCATCAGCCGATGACTGGATAAAGAAAATATGTTATATACATACAATGGAACATTACTTAGCCATTAAAAACAATAAAATAATGCATTTTCAGCAACATGAATGTATCTGGAGATCATCATATTAAATGAAGTAAGTCAGACAGCGAAAGACAAATATCATATATCACTTACATGTAGAATCTAAAAAATGATGCAAATAAATTTGTTTACAAAACATAAACAGACTCACAGACTTAGAGAACAAACTTATCATTGCCAGGAGGGATAGATTGGGAGTTTGGATTTAACAAGTACACAGTGTGTGTTAGTCACTTAGTTGTGGCCAACTCTGCTTCCCCATGGACTGTAGCCTGCCAGGTTCCTCCGTCTATGAAATTCTCCAGGCAAGAATACTGGAATGGTTGCCACTTCCTTCTCCAGGGTATCTTCCTGACCCCGGTTTGAACCCAGGTCTCCTGCATTGCAAACAGTTTCCTTACGATCTGAACTATAGGGAAATCCCATATACACAATGCTACACTTAAAATAGATAACCAACAAGAACCTATTGTATAGCACATGGAACTCTGCTCGATAGTCTGTCATAACCTTAAAGAATTTAAAAAGGAATAGACACATATACATGTATAAATGAATCACTTTGCTATATACCTAAACCTAACACATTATTCATCAACTGCCCTTCAATATAAAATAAAAATTCTAAAAAAAACCCTTAATTTTGTGCAACTGAAAGCTGACCTAGTAGAAAATTTCTAGTAGAAGATAGTTAAAAAACCAAGCAAACAAAAAAATAAAGATGAATTCATGTGACAAAGAAAATACCTATTTTGAGGAATATAGGTAAATGTTATGAAATGGATCAGATGGCTAGAATGGCAACTTATGAAACCTAGCAACTTTGGTGGACTTATGGAATACACTCCAGTATTTATCACAAGGATGTAGGCATGTGTAGTGTGACCTGAGAGGTCTAAAAGTTGCTGTAATAGCTTGGTTTTGCCAAATATTCAGTGGCATGCTTTTAAGTTCAACAAAGCTTCATCTGGGCATTGTGAAACTGTAAATTTCATGGAGCTACCCCAAGTCAGCAAATTAACTGACTCCTAAGTGTGATTATGGTAAAATCATTTAAAAGAAAATTACCCTGAAATTTATTTTGAGTAGGCCCAACCAAGGCTTTCTCAGTAGACCAATAGAAAACTCTAATTTATTTATATATATATATATAAAATGAGAAGTTTTTATTAGATATAATTATATGCTAATTAATATAATTATTGTATTTTATACTTCATTGATAGCCTAAGAAAATTAACTATTGTGTAACCATGGTTTCAATGAATTAAACATTTTATTTCAAATGTACATTGTAAAAATATTCATTAGCATTTTCAAAAGATGTTATATTTCCAAAGCATTTGGCCGCTAACATTTGAGTACTATCAAAATGGCATCCATAAATTCTTTTATTTTTAATTAGATTTTTATATTTATTGGCCTTCCCTTGTGGCTCAGCAACTAAAGAATCTGCCTGCCATGCAGGAGACCTGGGTTCAATCCCTGGGTTGGGAAGATCACCTGGAGAAGGGAAATGCTCCCCATATCAGTATTCTGGCCTGAACTGTATAGTCCATGGGGTCACAAAGAGTTGGACACGACTGTGTGTTTTTTAATTTTAATTAGATTTTTACATTTATTACTTAAGCTTTATAATGAAATTATTTGTATCTTCTTTCTCTATGAATTAGTCTCTTTACAAAGAGATAGTTCTCTTCCATAGATTGTTTTAATAGATTTTTAAATCTGTGTCTTACCTTTAAAAAAAAAGTGGTTATTAAAGAAAGATGTGAGACAGTATGTTTAACCACACAAATATAAAGTCCAAATCACTGAACATCAGCAAGCTGTCATTCCAGAGAATAATAAAATAAACAAGTGAAACTCCTAAAGTAATAAAAATGTCACATGTCATTAAGTTTGATGGAAGTGTAGATAAGAAGTACACACAATCAATTTCTAGTCTAGTCTTAAACCTCATTATTGTTTATTAACACATCAAATTAACATGTTTGTTTGCATGCAACTTAGGAGGTACTGACAATTTGAATCTACTGCTGTGGGCAGGAATCCCTCAGAAGAAATGGAGTAGCCATCATGGTCAACAAAAGAGTCAGAAATGAGGTACTTGGATGCAATCTCAAAAATGACAGAATGATCTCTGTTCATTTTCAAGGCAAACCATTCAATATCACAGTAATCCAAGTCTATGCCCCAACCACTAACACTGAAGAAACTGAAGTTGAACGGTTTTATGAAGACCTATAAGACCTTTTAGAACTAACCCCCCAAAAAGATGTCCTTTTCATTATAGGGGACTGGAATGCAAAAGTAGGAAGTCAGGAAACACCTGGAGTAACAGGTAAATTTGGCTTTGGAATGCGGGATGAAGCAGGGCAAAGACTAATAGAGTTTTGCCAAGATAATGCACTGGTCATAACAAACACCCTCTTCCAACAACACAAGAGAAGACTCTACACATGGACATCACTAGATGGTCAACACCGAAATCACGTTGATTATATTCACTGCAGCAAAAGATGGAGAAGTTCTATACAGTCAACAAAAACAAGACCAGGAGCTGACTGTGGCTCAGATCATGGACTCCTTATTACCAAATTCAGACTCAAATTGAAGAAAGCAGGGAAAACCGCTAGACCATTCAGGTATGACCTCAATCAAATCCCTTATGATTATACAGTGGAAGTGAGAAATAGATTTAAGGGCCTAGATCTGATAAATAGAGTGCGTGATGAACTATTGTACAGGA
This sequence comes from Oryx dammah, assembly GCF_014754425.2. Lineage (NCBI taxonomy): Eukaryota > Metazoa > Chordata > Mammalia > Artiodactyla > Bovidae > Oryx > Oryx dammah. The sequence continues at coordinate 70,913,131 of NW_024070205.1, read as the reverse complement.
GACAGGGATCAAGACCATTCCCATGGAAAAGAAATGCAAAAAAGCAAAATGGCTGTCTGTGAAAGCCTTGCAAATAGCTGTGAAAAGAAGAGAAGCAAAAAGCCAAAGAGAAAAGGAAAGAGATAAGTATCTGAATACAGAGTTCCAAAGAATAGCAAAAAGAGATAAGAAAGCCTTCCTCAGCGATCAATGCAAAGAAATAGAGGAAAACAACAGAATGGGAAAGACTAGAGATCTCTTTAAGAAAATTAGAGATATCAAGCGAACATTTTATGCAAAGATGGGCTCAATAAAAGACAGAAATGGTATGGACCTAACAGAAGCAGAAGATATTAAGAAGAGATGGCAAGAATACACAGAAGAACTGTACAAAAAGGATCTTCATGACCCACATAATCACAATGGTGTGATCACTCATCTAGAACCAGACATCTTGGAATGTGAAGTCAAGTGGGCCTTAGAAAACATCACTATGAACAAAGCTAGTGGAGGTGATGGAATTCCAGTTGAGCTCTTTCAAATCCTGAAAGATGATGCTGTGAAAGTGCTGCACTCAATATGCCAGCAAATTTGGAAAACTCAGCTGTGGTCACAGGACTGGAAAAAGTCAGTTTTTGTTCCAATCCCACAGAAAGGCAATGCCAAAGAATGGTCAAACTATTGCACAATTGCACTCATCACACATGCTAGTAAAGTAATGCTTAAAATTCTCCAAGCCAGGCTTCAGCAATACGAGAACCGTGAACTCCCTGATGTTCAAGCTGGTTTTAGAAAAGGCAGAGGAACCAGAGCTCAAATTGCCAACATCCGCTGGATCATGGAAAAAGCAAGAGTTCCAGAAAAACATCTATTTCTGCTTTATTGACACCGCCAAAGCCTTTGACTGTGAGGATCACAATAAACTGTGGAAAATTCTGAAAGAGATGGGAATACCAGACCACCTAACCTGCCTCTTGAGAAATCTATATACAGGTCAGGAAGCAACAGTTAGAACTGGACATGGAACAACAGACTGGTTCCAAATAGGAAAAGCAGTACATCAAGGCTGTATATTGTCACCCTGCGTATTTAACTTCTATGCAGAGTACATCATGAGAAATGCTGGACTAGAAGAAACCCAAGCTGGAATCAAGATTGCCGAGAGAAATATCAATAACCTCAGATATGCAGATGACACCACCCTTATGGCAGAAAGTGAAGAGGAACTAAAAAGCCTCTTGATGAAAGTGAAAGAGGAGAGTGAAAAAGTTGGCTTAAAGCTCAACATTCAGAAAACAAAGATCATGTCATCTGGTTCCATCACTCCATGGGAAATATATGGAGAAACAGTGGAAACAGTGTCAGACTTTTTTTTTTTTGCTCCAAAATCACTGCAGATGGTGACTGCAGCCATGAAATTAAAAGATGCTTACTCCTTGGAAGAAAAGTTATGATCAACCTAGATAACATATGCAAAAGCAGAGGCATTACTTTGCCGACTAAGGTCTGTCTAGTCAAGGCTATGGTTTTTCCAGTAATCATGTATGGACGTGAGAGTTGGACTGTGAAGAAGGCTGAGCACTGAGGAATTGATGCTTTTGAACTGTGGTGTTTGAGTAGACTCTTGAGAGTCCCTTCGACTGTAAGGAGATCCAACCAGTCCATTCTGAAGGAGATCAGCCCTGGGATTTCTTTGGAAGGAATGATGCTAAAGCTGAAACTCCAGTACTTTGGCCACCTCATGAGAAGAGTTGACTCATTGGAAAAGACTTTGATACTGGGAGTGATTGGGGGCAGGAGGAGAAGGGGACGACAGAGGATGAGATGGCTGGAGGGCATCATGGACTCGATGGACGTGAGTCTGAGTGAACTCCGGGAGTTGTTGATGGACAGGGAGGCCTGGCGTGCTGTGAATCATGGGGTCGCAAAGAGTCGGACATGACTGAGTGACTGACTGAACTGAACTGAACTGACAATTTGAAAATACCTTAAAGGACTGGGCCTGTAGGTCTGGGGCTGTTATTGAAATAATTTTCTTACTATATATTAGCATAACTGATAAAATATTCAGAGGATTTTTGATGATATGACTCTATTGATATTTCAGCCTCCTAAATTTGAAGATGTGGCTTTCATAGGACCAGGCCTGTGCTCAGTAATTTACCTGCAGCAATCCAAATAGGATTTCACAAATCACTGGAAAGCCAGAAGGTTATTCCAGCCTTATACTGTGAATGGCTTAAGAATTTCACCTTTTCAAATAAGTAAGAAAAGCAAGGCTTGCCAACCCTTGAAAATGTTTAATGATCCAGAGTGAATAATATATAAGAATGGTATTTCACACTTTTTTTTTTAGTAGACATTGAAGTTGTTGAAGGGGAAAGAAAGAGGGACACAAATTTCTAGAACATGCTGCTGCTGATGCTGCTAAGTCATTTCAGTCGTGTCGGACTCTGTATGACCCCATAGATGGCAGCCCACCAGGCTCCCCTGTCTCTGGGATTCTCCAGGCAAGAATACTGGAGTGGGTTGCTATTTCTTTCTCCAATGCATGCATGCATGCCTAAGTCACTTCAGTTGTCTCTGATACTGTGTGACCCCATAGATGGCAGCCCACCAGGCTCGCCCATTTCTGGGATTCTCCAGGCAAGAAAACTGGAGTGGGTTGCCATTTCCTTCTCTGCTAGGAGAACATAAGAGATCTCTTTTCCAAGAAAATAACATTTATCCTGGATACTAAAATACAGCTGAACAGTTTATTTTAATTATAATTCAATATTTTCTCCTAGTTGATTAATTTATGTGTTTTTCAAAGTATAAATGAGTTTATGAATTTCCATTTTTGCTTACTCAGGAGATGGTCATTCATGGATCATGAATGCAGATTCTGGGAGTGGATTAAATGTTTCTAAAACCTGGGATTCACAGTGGTGACACCCTGTCAGGTGCAAGTACTTCTGGAAAATAGTAAGAGAACAAAGGGGTTCTGCATAGGAGGAAAGACCATATGTCAAAAAGGTGACAAGAGTCACCTGTGGGTCATATTGAACAAATCCCTTCAATAAAAACTATAGCATACATCTTCAGGAAATTCATATCTAAAGTGGGGTTATATTTTCTAGCCAACCGAGGACAGTTTTATATCTGGATCTGTTGAGATGTAGACTCAAAAAGAGCCATGTGATAAGCACATTTTTTTTGCAACTTTGGAAAGAGTAAAAGCCTCTTTATACTGAGAAATCATTGGCTTGGCACAAGTTTACCTAATTTTGAGGGAGCATGAGTCTTCTAAATCACATGTTACAAATTGATTTACCTTCTTTGACATATGGGCTTCCTGGTGGCTCAGACAGTAGAAAAAAATATCTGCCTGCAATGCAAAAGACCTAGAATCAATGCCTGTGTCAGGAAGATCCCCTGGAGAAGGGAGCAGCAACCCACTCCAGTATTCTTGGTTGGAGAATTTCATGAACAGAGCAGACTGGCAGGCTATAGGCCATGAGGTTGTAAAGAGTTGGACATGACTGAGAGACTAACACCTTCTTTCCTTTTCTTATCATATAAAGTTGTTATCACCGAAGTAATATCAACAGTGAATGAACAGTGCATTTCTTGAACTTCCAAACCCCTAGACTCAATCTAACCACAGCCTAAGAACTTGGGAGCAGATGATCAGATAGAAAGTCAATTTTAAACAGTGTAATGTGTCTTAATGAGAGAGAGCAAGTCTTTATAAAGTAAATTTTCTCTTGGAATTGCATTGTAGACAAAATTACTGAATCTGGAGCTTTAAGAAATTGTAGTTCTTTCTGGAAGGGAAAAGAGGTAATAATATAATGAGTTAGTTAATTCAAAATACATTATTGAGCACTTGGTATGTGCCAGCTACTCTTCCAGGTGCTAGGAATACATTGCTGAATTAAACTGGCAAAAATCCCTATCTGTCTAATGGACCTTATATTAACATGGGAGGAAACAAATAAAAAGTGACACCCTCGAAGTTGAGTGAGCTAGGTTTCTAATAAGAGAATCTTACATCTAACATGTTTCTAAGAAGAGCATCTAACATCTACCATGTTAAATGATGATGTGGCTCAAGTAAGATTAAAAGAGTAATATCACCATTCTTAGCTTCACAGTGGTCATGGTGACCACAAAAAGACTATTTTCAGAGGAGTTTTTAAAAAATTCTCAAGACTTAAGAAAGAAGAAAAAAGTTGGGTGATGGATAGACTAGGCAACTCTTTAGAAGCATTGCTGCAAAAGAGAGCAGATAAATAAATCAAAAGCTTGAGGTCAATGGGGGTTAAAAAAAAAAGTATTGTTCTTGCAATAAGAGAGAAAATACATTATTTGTATTCTGATTCATTTGGTCAAATAGAGAAAGGAAAATGGTAAAGGAAAAGGGGAGACCTACTTTAGAAATATCCTTGACTTGGTATCACAGGATAATATTCATTTATAAGTAAAAGGGATTGTCATGCACATGAGCAGGAAGAGTTCAACTATAGTAGTAAGAGGAAAGATAGGTGGGTAGTTTGGAAAGATGGCTGAAGGAAATGCTCTTTTAGTTGTGTCTGTCATCTCCTTGAAGTAGAAATTCAGGTCATCTATTGAGAGAGATGATTGAGGAGTGATGTCACAAATTTTAGAAGAGAAGAGAACACTATGATAATCAATTAGAAGAGTGGCAGAGGCAATGGATTAGAGGAATAAACCCTGGTTGCCTTGTCATACCAGTGATCTTGTGATGTTCCCTTCAGTTCAGTTGCTCAGTCATTTCAGACTTTTTGAGAACCCATGGACTGCGCCATGCCAGGTTTCTCTGTCCATCCCCAACACCCAGAACTTACTCTGACTCATGTCCATTGAGTCAGTGATGACATCCAACCATCTCGCCCTCTGTCATCCCCTTCTCCTCCCACCTTCAATCTTACCCAGCATCAGGGTCTTTTCAAATGAGTCAGTTCTTCCCATCAGGTAGCCAAGTATTGGAGTTTCAGCATCAGGCCTTCAGATGAATATTTACAACTGATTTCCTTTTGGGTGGACTAGTTGACTCTCCTTGCAATCCATGGGACTGTCAAGAGTCTTTTACAACACTACAGTTCAAAAGCATCAATTCTTTGGGGCTCAGCTTTCTTTCTAGTCCAACTCTCACATCCATACATGACTACTGGAAAAACCATAAAGTAATGTCTCTGCTTTTTAATATGCTGTCTAGGTTGGCCATAGCTTTTCTTGCAAGGAGAAAGTGTCTTTTAATTTCATGGCTACAGTCACAATCTGCAGTGATTTTGGAGCCCTCCAAAATAAAGTCTCTCACTATTTCCATTGTTTCCCCATCTATTTGCCATGAAGAGATGGGGCCAGATGCCATGATCTTAGCTTTCTGAATGTTGAGTTCTCAGCCAACTTTTTCACTTTCCTCTTTCACTTTCATCAAGAGGCTCTTTAGTTCTTTGTTTTCTGCCATAAGGGTGGTGCTGTCTGCATATCTGAGGTTATTGATATTTGTCCAGGCAATCTTGATTCTAGCTTGTGCTGCATTCAGTGCAGCATTTTGTATGATGTACTTGGCTATAAGTTAAACAAGCAGGATGACAATATACATCCTTGATGTACTCCTTTCCCGATTTGGAACCAGTCTGTTGTTCTATGTCAAGTTCTAACTGTTGTTTCTTGACCTGGATACAGATTTCTCAGGAGGCAGATCAGGTGGTCTGTTATTCCCATCTCTTGAAGAATTTTCCACAATTTGTCGTGATCCACATAGTCAAAGGCTTTGGCAGAATCAATAAAGCAGAAGTTGATGCTTTTCAGGAACACTGTTGCTTTTTTGATGACCAAATGGATGTTTGCAATTTGATCTCTGGCTTACAAGATGGCAGAGTAGAAGGACGTGAGCTCATCTCCTCCTGTGAGAACTCCAAAATTACAACTTGGTGCTGAATAACCATCAACAGGAGAATGTTGGATCCCACCAAAAAAATATACCCTATGTCCACAGGCAAAGGGGAAGCCCCAGCAAGATGGTAGGAAGGGTGAAATTGCATTTAGAACCATAGCCCATATCTGCCAGTGGTGTTTAGAAGGCTCAAACAAACCTTGTGTCCACCAGGACCCAGAGACTCCACAGAAACTGAGCCAGAAATGTGCTTCAGTGCCCTCTGGAGGTACAAGTTGGCAGTGACCTGCTGCAGGAGCAGGGGCTCTGGGTGCAGCATACCTGGGTATGGCATAAGGCCTCTAGAGTCACCAGAACCTACACAGGACTGGGAAACAGACTCTTGGAGGGCACACACACACACACACAAAAAAAAAACAACTTTGTGTGCACTAGGATGCAGAAGAAAAGACCAGTGATCCCACAAGAGACTGACCCAAAGTTGCCTGTGAGTGTCCAGGAGTCTCCGATGAAGGTGTTGATCGGTTGTGGCCTGCTGCAGGGTCATGGGCACTGAGTACAGCACTGCATGTATGGGACCTTTTGAAGAAGGTCACCATTATCTTCATTACCTCCACCATACTTTGGCCTTAGGTCAAACAACAGGGAGGGAACACAGCTCTGCCCATCAGAACAAGATCCAGTTTCCCCCTCAGTCAGTCTCTCCCATCAGGAAGATTCCATAAGCCTCTTATCCTTATATATCAGAGGGCAGACAGAATGAAAACCACAATCACAGAAAACTAACCAAACTGATCACATGGACCACACCCTTGTCTAACGCAATGGAACTATGAGCCATGCTGTGTAGGGCCACCCAAGACAGATGGGTCATGGTGGAGAGTTCTGACAAAACGTGGTCTATTGGAGAATGGAATGGCAAACCACTTCAGTAGTCTTGCCTTGAGAACCCCATGAACAATATGTTAATGGTGACTTATTTAAATAGAAAGAACTCTGATTGTTTTTTTTTTTTTTTAATTATTCTTTAGCCACACAGCTACATGGACACAGTTGTGGGCTAGGCAGAATACTGGATTTATCCAAATTTGTTATTTGGTTAAGGGTGTGCACATTTGAATGGATTTGACTTAATATGTGGCAGTCTGTCAAGCAAGAGTTGAATTTCTGTTGAGAGCAAAGAAACCAGAGACATTTGTGGGAACTAGAGAAAGTATTTTGAGTAGTGGTTACTATACAATGCTGAAATGTTGCCAACTAACCAGGAACTGGAGGAAGAGAAGTGAATGAGCTTAATGGTATGGTAGGAATTATATATGATCTCAAATCAGTAAATTAGGGAAGAATTTGTGACAGCATCTAAGTGGGTATATGGTAATTTAGATAGAAACCAATGTATTATTAATCTTAGGATCTTTTGTTAACAGGAATATAAAAACATACTTATTCCATGGATCATAGAGGCAATATGTCAGTCATCCAAGCAATTTTCAAAACTGGCCTAGCTACAACTAGTCAATTCAGGAGTGGCTAATTAGAAATATTTCTGTAACACAAAAGACATGATTCTGCCATCTAGCCCTCATCTCTCCTTTCTCACAATGGTTGCCCTTAGTGAAGAAGAAATTTAGAGTAGAAGAAGAATTAATTTTCTCTACCCTTAGTGAGGGGAGCACATGCTTAAGGGGCTATGTATGCTGGAAAGACAAGCTTAACATGATGATTAAAGGTGATGCAGGTGCCAGTGAGTCACATGAGGAAAGAAATAGTCCAGATTCTCCTTTAAAGAAATGTCATCCAAACAAAATTTGGAATTCAGATTAAATAAGCTTTTCAATACATTGTTTTGTATAAGAATGTGAGTTACCATCAAAATAACTCAGTGTTATTACTTGTCCATGTCAAGAAGATCATATATTTACAGGGTAGATTCCAGAAAGATCAAGGGAATAATTGCAATTTACTGAGGATAGTATCTGGTTTTGCTGCAGCAAAAACAACAGTAATGCTTTTACAGGTGATGGCACTGAGATCAAGAAAGAAAACAAATTTATAGGGTCACATAGTAAGTGGATGAGTCTGAATTAAATCTCACCTTGTAAAGTTTGCCCTCTTGAGTTACTAAGGAAGGAAATATTAACCTGGTCCCTCAGAATGTACTGTCTACATAAGGAAGGATTGAAGTGCAGAATAAATCTGACTTCTCTAGTATAAAGGTGCACGAGTACTGACTTCCCTCCTTCAGAAGTCACGGGTTCTCAGGAGGGATGATAACAAGGTCAGGCTCCCACCTGAAGATGCTTCTGCGCAGCCAGATAGGAGTCTCAGACACTTTACAGGGCCATCTAGGAAGATGAAAGAATTACAGCAGACATCTTAAACTCAGAACTCATTCTGACTGCCAAGCAACCTTTAATAATGATACTGCTTTGTGTATTTGACCCTGCACATTTCATAACTACTCAAATATTTCTAAATGCTTCTTGTGATGCAGAACAAGTACTTAGTGGTTGTGCTAATATATGAGATCAAATGATAGGAATCAGTGCTCCAGAAAAAGGACTAGAGCATTTCAATTTATGAAAGATTCAAGGTCAAGACAAGACATGATTTTGAAGAAGAAAATGAAGGAAGAGAAAGTTTCTCCTAATTCTTAGGGGAAAATTATCTAATTTTTAGGAGGATAAAAGATAAGCAGGATGAATGAACTTTAACATTGAAGTGTCTAGATTGTATTAATTAAAAAAAATAGTGTAGATATTTTTCTTACTTCCTGCTCCTCGCAGTATTCAGTAGAGCGCAATTCCTACTAAAATCCTAACAGTATTCTTTGTAGATGTATCTAATTTAGTTACTTATTTAAAAGAAAAATCAAGGAAACCAAAACAATTATGAAAAAGAAAAAATTGAAAGAATTATGCTATCTGATTTTCAGACTTAACATATAGCTAAGTAAAAAAAAAAAAGAAAGAAAATGTACTATTGGCATGATTAAGGACACAGGGATTAAAGGAACAGAATCGAGAAGCCAGAAACTGACCCACCCAGAAACAGTCAGCTAATTTTAGACAAGTCTGTCAAAGCAAATAAATGGAATAGAAATGATCTTATCAACAAATGATATTGGATAATTACAAACTCAATCTAAATTCCACATTTTATTCAAAGCTTACTCAACAAAGACTGCAAGACTACAAAATGTTAGAATGATAGTCTCTTCAACAAATGGCTCTGGGAAAACTGTATAGCTATCTGTAAATGAGATTATTGTTTAACATGATACACAAAAATAAGCTCAAAATTGATTGAAGACCTAAATGTGAGACCAGACATTGTAAACCTCCTAGAAGAAAATATAGGCAGATCACTCTCTGACATAAATCATACCAAGATTTTTTTTATATCCCAGAAAAATGGAAATAAAAACAAGAATAAACAAATGGGACCTCAGTTTAGTTCAGTCCAGTCACTCAGTCGTGTCTGACTCTTTGCGACCCCAAGAATTGCAGCATGCCAGGCCTCCCTGTCAATCACCAACTCCCGGAGTTCACTCAAACTCATGTTCATCGAGTCGATGATGCCATCCAGCCATCTCATCCTCTGTCACCCCCTTCTCCTCCTGCCCCTAATCCCTCCCAGCATCAGGGTCTTTTCCAATGAGTCAACTCTTCACATGAGGTGGCCAAAGTACTAGAGTTTCAGCTTTAGCATCAGTCCTTCCAATGAATACCCAGGGCTGATCTCCTTTAGAATGGACTGGTTGGATCTCCTTGCAGTCCAAGGGACTCTCAAGAGTCTTCTCTAACACCACAGTTCAAAAGCATCAATTCTTCGGCACTCAGCTTTCTTCACAGTCCAACTCTCGCATCCATACGTGGCTACTGGATAAAACATAGCCTTGACTAGATGGACCTTTATTGGCAAAGTAATGTCTCTGCTTTTGAATATGCTATCTAGGATGGTCATAACTTTCCTTCCAAGGAGTAAGCATCTTTTAATTTCATGGCTGACAGAATGTGGTCCACTGGAGAAGGGAATGGTAAACCACTTCAGTATTCTTGCCTTAACCCCATAAACAGTATGAAAAAGGCAAAATGACAGGAGGAACTCCTCAGGTCAGTAAGTGCCCAATATGCTACTGGAGATCAGTGGAGAAATAACTCCAGAAAGAATGAAGGGATGGAACCAAAGCAAAACAACACCCAGTTGTGGATTGGACTGGTGACAGAAGCAAGGTCCGATGGTGTAAAGAGCAATATTGCATAGGAACCTGGAATGTTAGGTCCATGAATCAAGACAAATTTTAAGTAGTCAGACAGGAGATGGCAAGAGTGAATGTCGACATTCTAGGAATCAGCGAACTAAAATGGACTGGGATGGGTGAATTTAACTCAGATGGCCATTATATCTACTACTGCAGGTAGGAATCCCTTAGAATTCCCTTAGAATTTGTAGTCAACATGGTCAACGAAAGCTTCTGAAATGCAGTACTTGGATGCAATCTCAAAAACGACAGAATGATCTCTGTTCGTTTCCAAGGCAAACCATTCAATATCACAGTAATCCAAGTGTATGCCCCAACTAGTAATGCTGAAGAAGCTGAAGTTAAACGGTTCTATGAAGACTTACAAGACCTTTTTAGAGCTAACACCCAAATGGGACCTACTTAAAATCTTGTGCATAGCAAAAGAAACAATAAACAAAACAAAAGACAGCTCCATATTGGGAGAAAATATTTGCAAATGATGTGACCAACAAGGGATTAGTCTCCAAAATATACCAACAGCTCATGAAGCTCAACATCATCAAAACAAAAAGTCCTATCCAAAAATGAGCAGAAGACCTAAACAGACATTTCTCCAAAGACATACAGATGGCCAAAAGGCACATGAAAAAAAGGTGTTCAACATCACTAATCACTAATTATAAGAGAAATGCAAATCAAAACTACAGTGAGATATCACCTCATAGCTGTCAAAATGGCTATCATCAAAAAATCCACAAACAATAAATGCTAGAGAGGGTGGGAAGAGAACAGAACCTTCCTACATTGTTAATAGGAATGGGAATTGGTACAGCCACTCTGGAGAACAGTATGGAGGTTCTTTAAAAAACTAAAAATAGAACTACCATATTACCAATCAGTCCTGCTCCTGGGCATACAACCAAAAGAAAACATGGCCCAAAAGTAAGCATGCACCCCAATATTCATTGCAGCACTGTTTACAATAGCCAAGACATGGAGGAAACCTAAATTGATCAACAGAGGAATAGATTAAAAAGATGTGGTACATATATTCAATGGAACATTACACAGTCATCAAAAAAGAATGAAATAATGTAATTTGCAGCAACATAGATGGAACTAGAGACTGTCATAGTGAGTGAAGTAAGTCAGAGAAGGAGAAATATCTTATGACATCTCTTATATATAGAATCTAAAAAGACATGATACAAATGAGCTTATTTACAAAAGAGAAACAGACTCACAAACTTAGAGAAAAGACTTCTGATTGTCAGGGGGTAAAAAAAAGGGGGAAGAAGATATAGTTAGGGAGTTTGGGATGGACAGGTACACAGTGTTATGTTTAAAATGGATACCTACAAGGAACTATATATAGTGCTCATTGTCATGTGGTAGCCTGGACGGGAGGGGAGTTTGGGGGAGAATGCATACATGTATGTATATGACTGAGCTAATTTGCTTTCTACCTAAAACTATCACAACATTGCTAATCAACTATTTGTTGTTGTTGTTGTTGTTTAGTTGCTACATCATATCCAGGTTTTTGTGACAGTCTGCAGCCCACCAGGCTCCTCTGTACGTGGGGTTTCCCAGACAAGAGTGTACTGAAGTGGGTTGCCATTTCCTTCTCTAGGGAATCTTCCTGAACCAGGGATCAAACCCATGTCTCCTGCTTTGGCAGGTGATTCTTTACCACTGAGTCATCCAGAAAGCCCATGCAAAATAAAAAGTCTAATAAAAAATAAGTTAAAAGAAAAGCAAAACAACAACAACAACAACAAAAACAAAGGAAAACAAACCTTAACCAAATGCATAGCAGACTTAAATGTAAAACAAAACGAAAAATTAGAAGTGTAAGAAAAAAACATTGGTACCTAAGGTAAAGTGAAAAAACAAAAACAAACAAACAAAAAACCCTCTTACTCAAGACCCCAAAAGCATGACCAATAAAAATTTTAAAATATTTAAAATTTTAAAACTAAAAGGTTTTGTTCTTCATAAAGAAGATGTTAAGTAGATTAAAGACAATGCAAACTGTGGCAAATTATTTGCAAATCACATATGACAAATGATTTAGTTTCATAGTATGCAAGTAATTTTGTATTAATAGGAATTGCTTAAAAATATAGATCAATCGATATAGATCAAATTGAGGAGAGTTGACAGTTACTAGTTTAATCCAATTCACAAACATGTTCTATCTCTCCATTTACTTAGATTTTCCTGGATTTTTTTCATTAGATATTAATATTTTTTGACATTCAGCTACTATACATGTTTGAATATACTTATCCCTGCATACTTCATTATTTAGGGTGAGTGATAACTAAAGTTGCTGTGTTTTCAAATTTGGTTTTCCCTTGTATTTTTCAGTATATAGAAAAAAAAAAAAAAAAAAACACCTGCTTTTAGTTATTGACTATGTGTCCTGAAACCTTGCCTAACTTAATTTGTCAAGGATTCTAGAATTATTTTTGTTATATTCCTTGGTATTTTCTATGTAAATAACTATGTCTTCTGCAACTAGTGGAGTCTCTGGATAAGGGTGAAAGAGGAGAGTGAAAAAGTTTGTTTGAAACTCAGCATTCAAAACAGTAAAATGTTGACAATGGGTCATATCAATGCATGTTAAATAGAAGGGGAAAAAGTAGAACCAGTGACAGATTTTCTCTTCTTGGGCTCTAAAATCACTGCAGATGGTGACTGAAGCCATGAAATTAAAAGATGTTTGCTTCTTGGAAGGAAAGTTATGGGAAACCTAGATAGTGTATTAAAAAGCAGAGACATCACTTTACTGACAAAAGTCCATATAGTCAAAGCAATGGTTTTTCCAGTAGTTATGTACAGATGTGAGGAATGGATCATAAAAAAGGCTGAGCACTGAAGAATTTGTTTTTGAACTGTGCTGTTGGAGAAGACGATTCAGAGTCCCTTGGACTGCAAGCAGATCAAACCAGTCAGTCTTAAAGGAAATCAATATGGAATATTCTTTGGAGGGACTGATACTGAAGCTGAAACTCCAATACTTTGGCCAACTGATGCAAAGAGCTGACTCATTAGAAAAGACCCTTATGCTAGGAAAGATTGAAGGCAGGAGGAGAAGGGGATGACAGAGGATGAGATGATTATATGGCATCACTGATTCAATGGATGTGAGTTTGAACAAGCTCTGGAAGATGGTGAAAGGCAAGGAAGTCCGGAATGCTGCAGTCAATGGGGTCCCAGGGTCAAATATGACTGAGTTACTGAACAACAATGCATACTTAGGAAGAGGAATCAAACTAAAGAGACTATATTAAATATTATCTTCATGATTACTCAAAATAGTACCATAATAGCTACATTATCAAATTTTGGTTTTTAAATGAAGTTTTGCACAATCCTCCTAAAATTCTTAATTCTCATTTTAACATAGTATGTTGTCTTCCTGCTCTCTTTCAGTTCTTTTTTCTCTATATATCCAGAATGTTCAAGCTGATCCCTCAACTCCTAGCACCATCATCCACCTGATAAAACAGGCTGAAACAGCACAATTCCCTAATGATAAATAAAGACCAGGTAAGGAAGAGTCTTCAATTTGTATATAATCATTAAGATAACCATAGAGGAACTAGGCTCTAAAGAAATGCATATTTAAGTAAGAACATCAAATCATTTGGCTTTTTGTTTTTGCTGTTCATTCGTGCTGCTTGCTCAGTCGCCAAGTCATGTCTGACTCTTTGAGATCCCATGTACTGTAGCCCTCCAGACTCCTCTCTCTATGGAATTTTCCAGGTAATAACCCTGGAGTGGGTAGCCATTTCCTTCTCTACGGGTCTGCTTTATTTTTAGCCAAGAAGTAGTCTGAATTTAATTCTATCATTTTTCCAGAAAAGCAGTTTTCCTTCCAAATTCAGTTTCTATAGTGCTTTAGGCAAAGGTCAGCAATTACATCTCTTCCAATCTATTGTAATATACAGTCTACTGTAATAATGTATTTCTAATGTAAATATCATCACCATTTAAATAATTACATATTTTTAATTTTCACAAAAAATTTTGGTCATTGATATTATGTTGAATTGGCAAAACTCAGCAGTTTTATCTGGGCAATATATACTGTTTCTCAAAGATTAGGAAACATTAAGTTAGAAGAAAGTTCAACATATCACCTTAACCAGCTCTGGCATTTGAAGCAGTCAAAGAGAACACTGTAGATGATTACATAAATTTGCACGATCCTGTTGTTGTTGTCACTAAACATATCTAACTCTTTGTGACCACATGGAGTGCAGCAAGCCAGGCTTCCCTGTCCTTCATTATTTCCCAGAGTTTGCTGAAATTCACATCCATTGAGTTGGTAATGCCATCCAACCATCTCATCCTCTGTTATTCCCTTCTACTCCTGCCTTCAATCTTTGCCTTTTTCAATGTCTTTTTCAATTAGTTGGCTCTTCACATCAAGTGTCTGAAGTATCTGTTTGGTCTTTGATGCTTAGGGACATTTATCCCTTGATAGGTCTTTCTTTTTATTTTCTTGTTTTCTGTTCTATTTTGTATTTTGTGAAGAATGTGTGCCTAATATTATTTTTCAATAATATTCTTCAGTCAGCAGAGATTGGTCCATGAATAGATATAGTCCAACACAGTAAATGAGATATAAGAAACTTTCCTCCATATTAAAATAATTAATAGTGGTAGGGTCTGAATATTTATGTACCCCCAAAGTTCACAGGCTAAAATCTTACCCTTTAAGTTCATATAATTAGGATGTAAAGTCTTTGGAAAATGATTAACTCATTTGGATGATGTCGTTAACCTAATTCTAACAAATACAGAAGGCAACAAATTTAGAAAAGTTACAGCATGGAACAACTTGAGAACACATTCCAGTACATAAAAATGTGACAGATTAGAACTACCAAATTTATAGTATTGTTATTTGTGAAATGCTCTCTAGGATAAAAATAAAATAAAAAAAGGAAGCTACACATGCTGAGGAATACCTGGAAATTTGAACATGACAGGATTTGGTGAAAAGCAGAAGACAAGATTTGTATAAGAAATTAAGGACTATGAGATTTTAGGAGTGGATGAAGAACATATCAAGCATTGAAAGAACAGTAGAACAAAATGTAAAAACAGAAAATAATCATGAGGTATTTCTCCTCACACTAAGATTATAGATACTGATAGAATGTACTATATACTTTAGAGTACACTGCATATTTTACCCTAATCATAAATAATGTGGATATAATCCAAATATTACAATCATATTTTATTTGTATTCCATGTTTATATGCAATATATTAATAGAATTGTCCTCGGTTCTTACATTGTGATATATAAACTATTTCTCCATTTTGTGCTCTCTGATTCAAACAAAAAATGTTGAGGTTGTTAAAATTTAATTCTGACAGATGGAAAATCACAATCACAGAAAACTAATCAAACTGATCACAAGGCTGGATCTCAACTATGTCTAACACAATGAAACTATGAGACATGCTCTGTAGGGTGACCCAAGACAGACAGGTCATTTTAGGGAGTTCTGAAAAAAAACGTGATCCACTGGAGAAGGGAATGGCAAACCACTTCACTATTCTTTCCTTGAGAACCCCATGAAGAGTATGAAATGGCAAAAAGACAGGATACTGAAAGATGAACTCCCTAGGTCAGTAGGTACCCAATATGCTACTAGAGATCAGTGGAGAAATAACTCCAGAAAGAATGAAGAGATAGAGGCAAAGCAAAACAATACCCAATTGTGAATGTGACTGGTGATGGAAGTAAACTCCAGTGCTGTAAAAGACAATATTGCATAGAAACCTGGAGTGTTAGGTCCATGAGTCAAGGTATGTTGAAAGGGATCAAACAGGAGATGGCAAGAGTAAAACATTGAATTAACATTTAAGGAACCAGTGAACTAAAATGGACTGGGACGGGTAAATTTAACTCAGATACCATTAGATCTACTACTGTGGGCAAAAACCTCTTAGAAGAAATGGAGTAGCCCTCGTAGTCAACAAAAAAGTCTGAAATACAGTATTTGGATACACTCTCAGAAATGACAGAATGATCACTGTTTCCAAGGCAAACCATTCATATAACAGTAATCCAAGTCTATGCTCCAACCAGTAATGCTGAAAGAGCTGAAGTTGAATGGTTCTATGAAGACCTACAAGACCTTCTAGAACTAACACACACACACGCACACACATGCACACACACACGTCTTGTTCATTATAAGGGACTCGAATGCAAAAGTAGGAAGTCAAGAGATACCTGGAGTAACAGACAAATTTGGCCTTGGAGGACAAAATGAAACAGGGAAAATACTAAGAGAGTATTGCCAAGAGAATGATCTAGTCATAGTAAACATGCTCTTCCAACATCACGGGAGATGACTACACATGGACATCACCAGAGGGTCAAACTGAAATCAGATTGATTATATTCTTTGCAGCCAAAGGTGGAGAAGCTCTATACAGTCAGGAAAAAAAAAAAAAAACCAGGGGCTGACTGTGGCTCAGATCATGAACTCCTTATTGCAAAATACAGACTGAAATTGAAGAAAGTAGGGAAAACCACTAGACCATTAAGATACAACCTACATCAAATCCCTTATGATTATACAGTGGAAATGACAGATTCAAAGGATTAGATCTCATAGACAGAGTGCCTGAAGAACTATGGATGGAATTTCATGATATTGTACCAGATGCAGTGATCAAGACCATCTCCAACGGAGGGAAAAATGTAAAAAGGCAAAATGGTTGTCTGAGGAGGCCTTACAAATAGCTGAGAAAAGAAGAGAAGTGAAGGCAAAGGAGAAAAGGAAAGACATACCCATTTGAGAGCAGAGTTCCAAAAAATAGCAAGGAGAGATTAAAAAAAAAAAAAAAGCCTTCCTCAGTGATCAATGCAAATAAATAAAGAAAAAATAGAATGGGAAAGAATAAAGATCTCTTCAACAAAATCAGAGATAGCAAGGGAACATTTCATGCAAAGATGGGCACTATAAAGGACAGAAAGAGTATGGACATAACAGAAGCAGAAGATATTGAGCAATGGTGGCAAGAATAGAGAAGAACTATACAAAAAAGACCTTAATGACCCAGACAACAATGATGGAGTGATCACTCATTTACAGTCAGATATCCTGGAATGCAAAGTCAAGTGGGCCTTAGGAAGCATCAGTACAAACAATGCTAGTGGAGGTGATGGAATTCCAGTTGAGCTATTTCAAATCCTAAAAGATGATGCTGTGAAAGTGCTTTACTCAATATGTCAGCAAATTTGGAAAACTCAGCAGTGGCCATAGAGCTGGAAAAGGTCAGTTTTCATTTCAGTCCCGAAGAAAGGAAATGCCAAAGAATGCTCAAACTACAGCACGATTGCACTCATCTCACATGCTATCAAAGTAATGCTCAAAATTCTCCAAGCCAGGCTTCAACAGTATGTGAACTGTGCACTTCCAGATGTTCAGATGGATTTAGAAAAGGCAGAGGAAACAGATGTCAAATTGCCAACAGCTGCTGGATCATAGACAAAGCAAGAGAGTTCCAGAAAATAATCTATTTCTGCTTTATTGACTATACCAAAGCCTTTGACTGGGTGGATCACAACAAACTGGAAAATTCTCTAAGAAATGGGAATATCAGATCACCTTACCTGCCTCCTGAGAAATCTGTATGCAGATCAAGAAGCAACAGATAGAACTGATCATGGAACAACAGACTGGTTCCTAATCGGGAAAGGAGTATATCAAGGCTGTATACTGTCACCCTGCTTATTTAACTTATATGCAGATTACATCATGTGAAATGCTGGGCTGGAGGAAGTACAAGCTGGAATCAAGATTTTCAGGAGAAATATCAATAACCTCATATATGCAGATGCTGCTGCTGCTAAGTCGCTTCAGTTGTGTCCGTATCTGTGTGACCCCATAGATGGCAGCCAACCAGGCTCCCCTGTCCCTGGGATTCTCCAGGCAAGAACACTGGAGTGGGTTGCCATTTCTTTCTCCAATATGCAGATGACACCACCCTTATGACAGAAAGTGAAGAAGAACTAAAGAGCCTCTTGATGAAAGCAAAAGAGGAGAGTGAAAAAGTTAGCTTAAAACTCAATATTCAGAAAACTAAATCATGGCATCTAGTCCCATCACTTCATGGCAAGTAGATTGGGAAACTGCCAGAAGCCAGCATGGGGAATCCCGCCCATGGCAAAGGTCATGAGGAAAGAGGCCTGACAAAATGCAAAGGCGGGATCAGGCCTCAGGGGTCCCCCTGGATTTTCTCGAGCATCTACCCGCAAAACCAGAGTCTGCCAGCTTTACTGTGTTATGCTTTCCACCTACTCTTCTGACATTAACAGGGGGCTGTCCCCCCACCACCTTTCTCTGGAAAAAGTTAATTTAGAGCTTTTAGATAATAAGTCTCCTGGGCATAATAATAAGAGTGTGGGGCCCTAAATAGGAAACCTTAAAAAAGAAGGGCTAGCTTTGAGGTTTAGAGCTAAGATGGTGCCTGGTGGAAGAGATGAGGGTGCGGCCTAAGTTGTCTGTCAAAACTTTTGATTGGCTCTCTTGATTTCTGTGCACGTAGACAGTGCGTGATCACCATAGACTCCTGTTATAATGAAGGCACATGATGATTTGACCTTTAATGTGATTGGTGCAACTATGGAAAGTCCCTCGCAAACCCCTCCCTGCTTGCCTTTAAAAACCAAGAGCTTACAACAATAAAGCGGAACTGCTTAGACGGAACCCCTGTCGCGTCTGATTGTCTCTCGCTTGCCGAGGGGCTGGGTTGGCAGACAGCAGGCTCATCTCTCCTCGGGACCCCTCGGCTTTGCTGAGGGAAGTTCCACTGCCTCTCTCTTCCTGCGGAGCGCCCCCCGCATAAGAGTATTTCAATCCAAAAACCCCTCTGATGGCTTGCTAGCCACCCAACCTGACAGGTTTGTCCAGACTCTAACAGCTGCGCATGTGATTGTTGGAAGCTTAAAACATCCTAGGAACGTAGGGGCTTCTGAGGAGTCAAAATCATTAGAATAGGACTGATTAAGGGTTTCATTGTTGAGCCAATACTTGCTGCCAAGTTTTCATTTCTTTTATTTGTTGATATAGTTGGTATGTAGAAAAAACAGGTAGTAGCCCTGGTATTAGCAACATTAGACCTTTGAGTTAAGTACTTTCTTTGTTATAACTCACTGCACCTTTGTTCTACAGGAATGTAACTTTATTTAGTACTTTGAGGGTGATGCAGATTAAAGAAAAATCACTTCAAGGGAAAATGAGTTTTCTGGTTGATAGACATTTATCTAGGAAAAGAGCCATAAAAATGTTAACAGGCCTCCTGGCCAGAAGATGATGTAAAACCACCTGAGACCTTTTATATACGGGAAGGTATGCAAAAAGAAAGCCTGGTCTCAATAAGGGTCAGGACTGCTGCCCCTGCATAACTCTGCATATTCCATTATTTCTTTATGTACAACTTGGGGTATATAAGCTGCTTTTGAAAATAAAGTTGTGGGTCTTGCACTGATGCTTGGCTCCCCCATGTCGTTCTTTTCTCTGCTTTCAGGCTGAATTCCCATCTGAAGCACAGAGGCTCTCCATGTCTACTTATTTGCCCTGGCTTCTAAGACCCACACGAGAGGGATCCCAAGGCAGGGCACCCTCCGCTATTCAAGCGGGCGCTGGTAGCCTACGTAGACGGTGCAAGTTCCTTATCTTGAAACTTTATTGGTCTCCTGTGTAAATCAAGTTTTTCAGCATCTTTTCTCCACTAATTTTCCTACTACACCATTCTTTCCTAATCTCTCTTTGTATCTCTAACTAAATAAATCTCTCCTCGCTGACTCAGTCCCCACTTCGAATTACCCTGGATCCACCAGGGCTGGACCCCGGCAGGAAACAATTGAAACAGTGAGAGACTTTATTTATTTATTTAATTTTTGGCTCCAAAGTCACTGCAAATGGTGACTGCAGCCATCAAATTAAAGGCGCTTGCTCCTTGAAGGAAAAGTTACGACCAGCCTCAACACCTTATTAAAAAGCAGAGACATTATTTTGCCAATAAATGTCTGTCTAGTCAATGCTACGGTTTTTACCATAGTCATGTATGGATGTGAGAGTTGGACCATAAAGAAAGCCAAAAAATTGATTCTTTTGAACTGTGTTGTTGAAGACTTTTGGGAGTCCCTTGGACTGCAAGGACATCCAACCAGTCCATCCTAAAGGAAATCAGTCCTGAAGATTCACTGGA
This sequence comes from Oryx dammah, assembly GCF_014754425.2. Lineage (NCBI taxonomy): Eukaryota > Metazoa > Chordata > Mammalia > Artiodactyla > Bovidae > Oryx > Oryx dammah. Next base: position 70,892,742 of record NW_024070205.1, on the reverse strand, counting down.
AGGACTGATGCTGAAGCTGAAGCTACAATGCTTTGGCCACTTGATGCAAATAACTGACTCTTTGGAAAAGACACTGATGCTGGGGAAGATTGAAGGCAGGAGGAGAAGCGGACAACAGAGAATGAGATGGTTGGATGGCATTACCAACTTGATGGACATGAGTCTGAGAAAGCTCCAGGTGTTGGTGATGGACAAGGAAGCCTGTGTGCTGCCATCCATTATGATGCAAATAGTCAGACATGGCTGAGTGACTGAACTGAACTAAAATTTAATTATTTCTAATGAAAAGGACTGACATGTATGTTTTTAAATAATTTCAACAGTTTTTAATGAAAGCTGTTGACAATATGACTTTATTCCTGCATCTTCTCAATTGGTTCTTCCTTATATTTGCCCTTTTATTTTCCTACTTGTCCAGATTTGGCTTTCCCTTCCAGGATCTTTATGCAGTCTTTGTCTGGTTTTAGTCTAGTGTTAACCACCTTGCTGGAGTGAATGCCCACATAGAGAGTTGTACCATTAACCTTCTCCTACTGCATTTCTTCAGTGTAGTTGACACATTTCTTCCTGTAAACCTGGACTGCTTTGCCAATTTGCTGCCTTTTGTAGTGCCCTCCTACAACTTGTACTTTCTGAACTTCATTATCCTTTTAGAAAGGCAAGGATTGAACATTTTACTTCTGTCTAAGCTCTTTAGAAAGAGGAGAAGACATAATTTTCCTGTGAATGGGGGAAGGTGCATTGAAATGTGGTTTTTTGTTCTTGCTTAGGTCAGAAGTCACAAAGAGATTTAACTCTTCTGACCATTTGAATCTATGAAATGGAGCATGAACAGACTAAACCCCCTCCAAAATGAATGAAATCAGGTCTTATATCTAGAGCCCAGAAAATGCACAGGACTTGGGTTCAAAAAATCTTCCAATGGCCAGTGAGGCCTGAAAGTTTTACCAAGAAAATACCCCAAGACCATTTTTAAAGAAACTACCCTGCCCAGATTAGACTCCATCGCCACAGACTCCCTTCCCTTCAGCTCAGCTCAGATTTCCAAGTGTCAAAACCCTCTTTCCTCTGGCTGGTGGTGCTAGGAGAAAGGCCAAGACTGTCCTGGCCCCTCCGTGGCTATCAAAACTGGGCAACACTCCCTGAATGGATGGCTGCAGATTGCATACCTTGTCTCAGCAAATACTTACCCAATGGCCAGTCATGTACTTTTTATGGTTCAAATATATATGGTTCAAAATATAGAATATCCACAAGAAATAGAATGAAAATCACCAGGAATAATTATAAGATAAAGGTATTATTCTTAATTTTATTATAAGAAATGTAGTTGATAACATGTTTTATTTTTCATTATATGTCTTTTTGTCCTCTTATACACATTCAATATTGTATTTTACTCCTGTGTTATCTTCAGTAATTAAAGGGGAAATTTAAATGAAATTATACCAAAGATCTTAAAATAAAAATCCAAAAGTAAAAATGAGTATTTTTTTTCTTAAATTGAAAGGAAGAGAGAATCACACATATGATAACACACAGTAATGAGCTCTCAAGCTCTCACTCTGTTTGTGTCATTGACCAAAGCTCCCACTCAGTTGTGCCTCCTCAGACACATAATTGCAGTCATTCTCTAGCAAATCCTCATGAGGAAGTTATCTTTATCCAGAGCTCTAGTGAGCATGTCGTGTTAAAATTAAAGTAGACAATGACCTTTATGTCTCAGTTCTCATTTCTCCAATAATTACGATTCTGTATCTGCACTACAAGTAACAGATAAACAAGGTTAATTTAGGAAGATATAAAGAATCTTTCTGAAGTATTCTTTTTCCTCTGATAATAACTACCTGGAGGACAAACACGCATGCTTAGTCACTCAATTGTGTCTGACTCTTTGCAAATGCAGGAACTGTAGTCTGCCTCCTTCCATGGGATCACCCAGGCAAGAATACCGGAGGGGGTTGCCTTTCCTCCTCCAGGGGCTCTTCCCCACCCAGGGATCAAACCTGAGTCTCCTGTGTCTCCTGCACTGGCAGGCAGATTCTTTACCACTGCACTACCTGGGAAGCTCTGCTATGTTTACAATTCTAGTTCTTTTTATAACCACTATCAATGGTCCACTTTCGATTCTCTCCCTAATAATAGTTTCTTTTTATATAAACTTAATTTTATTTGTATCTCTGTGGCTTTTCTTATGCCATTTCCTATAAGGATGTTTCAATAATCCAAGTTATCACCTTTCAAGTACTCTATTAATCAGTATTGCTTTAAATATCAGGTTATGTAAAGTGTTGATCTGTGGTTCCATAGAATCCTGTACATATATCTATCTGTATTGCTCACAACATTATATGGAAATAAATCCCTTTATGTGTTTGAGTTTGAATTTCATAATAATAGACATTGCAAATTATTACATTCTATATTTTTCATATTTTGTTCTCAACAGTCTGGCTACCTTAGGAAAACGGCAAGCAATAAATTGGTATATTTGAAAATAATCCTGGAAAGATAAACAAGAAAATAAAACTGAAAATTAGAATTTCAAATTATGGAATTCCTCAGATGTTAAATAACATCATCTTTTCTTATACCTATTTCTTTATTTTAATTATCTAGACTTTGGCATAAAATGTGAAGCAAAGTAAACTTTATGAAAATTCAGTTCTATGTTGAACAGACCTATGCACAAGTGAAAATGTGAGATTATAAATATATTGTCCCAGAAACAATTTAAATGTACCCTAATTGTTCACTGAAGCACTATTTATAATAACCAGAACATGAAAGCAGCAAAAATGGCTATTGACAGATGAATGGATAAAGATGTACATGTTATATATGATGGCATATTACTAAGCCATAAAAAAGAACAAAATAGTGTCATTTGCAGTGATATGGAGGGATCTAGAGATTGTCATACTGAGTGAAATAAGTCAGACAAAGAAAAGTAAATGTCATATGATCACATATATGTAGAATCTAAAAATATGATACAAATGAACTTATTTGTAAAACAAAAAGAGATTCACAGGTGTAGAAAGCAAATATGGTTACCAAGGGAGAAAGGAAGAAGGAGGGATAAATTGGGAGATTGGGATTGATTTGCACACACTACTATATATAAAATTGACACCAATAAGAACCTACTCTATAGTACAGGGAACTCTGTTTAATACTCTGTAATGACCTATAAGGGAAAAGTTATCTTTAAAAAGTGGATATATGTGTGTATATATATATATATATATATATGTATATAATTGATTCACTTTGCTGTACAGCAGAAACTTACACAACATTGTAAATCAATTACACTCCAATAAAAATTAATAAGGAAAGTTATACAATCTGACCTTCTATTTATTCTTTGAATGATATAGTTGCCTTCAGGAAATATGTGTAAGTAAAATAATTCTCTAGGAATACATTAGAAAATGAAGACTGAAAAAAGAAATCAGATAACACACATAGACACACACACACACACCTTATATAAATATGAGAGAATGTATGAGAATTTCATTCAAATAATATTAGATTTATTTTTAATGTAAAAATATGCTAGCAGTTTGTGTTTGATGTCAGTGAATATAGTGGAGTAGGTAGTTCCAAAGGGGTTGTTCCTCTAAAAACAGAGTCAAAGTGAATGAAAACTGTCAGACTTACTTTTTATTTTTAACTCTTAATTAAAAAAAAAAAAAGTCAAAGGCTTATTTTTGTTGTTTAGTCACTAATTCATGTCTGACTCTTTTGCAACCCTGTGGACTATATCCCACCAGGCTCCTCTGTCCATGAGATTTCCCAGGCAAGAATATTGGAGTGGGTTGCCATTTCCTTCTCACGGGGATCTTTCCAACTGAAGGATCAAATCTGCCTCTCCAATTGCAGGCAGATTCTTTACCACTGAGCCACCAGGGAAGCCACAAAGGCTTATAGCAGCCAAGTAAATACCTAATCGACTTAAAAATAGTTGGGGAGTTTTGAAGTACTTGCCTTTGTCCCTTCTCCCTCCTGTCTCCAAGATAGTCTTGAAATGGCAACCAATATTCCAGTTTGGCATTCTGGTCCCTTGTTCTGGAGGAAGGAAAGCTGATCTTGTTCTCAAATAGTTATTTTTATCTGTTTATTCTAACGCTCACTTGTAGGACTGATGAAAGCATGTGCCTCTGCTTCACTTGATCGAGAACTTTCTCAGGGCAGAAAAGTGGCTACCCAGAGGGCATTTCTTGGAAGGCAAGTAAAGAACCCACTGCTGCCTAGAGCACATGATTGCAATTTGAAGGACAATAAAAAACTGCCAAAAGCCTGAGAGGAAAATTTGTGGAGAAAGGGTCTTTGAAGAATTATGGAATTGAAAATCTCACATGAGTATTGGGGAATATAGGAAGCCATGTGCATGCCCAGGGGAAGGTTTTTGTTAAAAAAAAAAAAAAGAAAGAACCTGGAACAGCCCTAAACTTTTACCTCAGGCTCATCTTTAGGCTCTGCGCAAAAAGAAAGTGAAGACTAAGCAAGTTCTGTAACTAGCCATCTAAGTGTTAAAGGAGTGTTGCAACACAGGGCCAATGTGCAGACTAAGAGAATTTGGGGTTTTATTTTTGTCTCTAAACATTCAAAGGCATCTGTCAAATCAGAAGATAAAAGAAGAGAGACTGCAGTCCACACATATCAATGAATACATTCTTTACAATCATAGACTAGAAAACTCACTGAAAATCCAACCAATTACAAAGCAGAAAAAGCAAGAACAAAAAAAAATTTTAAGGTGGCAAAAGAATCTAATCACCAGAATTAACAAGTCATACTATTTAAAATGTTCAGGTTTCAACAAAAAATAATGAAGCATGTAACAACAACAACAAAAAAGTATGCCCCACACATAGGAAATTTAACCAAAATTGTCTCTGTGGAAGCATAGACATTGGACTTACTAGAAACAGACTCTAAGACTCTACTGTGTTACAGTCAGAGACGTAAATGGAACTATGCACATAGATAAAGGATATCATGCAATTAATGCCTCAGGAATCATATGATATCAATAAAGACATAGAAACTATAAAAAACAAACTGAACCAAAATTCTGGAGCTGTAAAAAATAAAATGTACAAAATGGTGGCATAGGTTTTTCTCTCTACAAATTAATAGTACACAAAAAGTATCAGAATTTTTTGTTTAACTCTTGAAAAAGTAAAAGGCTTATAGTAATCAAATAAATATAAAATCAAGAAGGAAACTTAAAAATAGTTGGAGCACTTTGAAATATTGTTTAGTAAAATAAATAAAAATCACCAGAGAATTTCAACAAGAGATTTAAGGAACACAAAAATGTATACATAAGAGAGATCAATTGAAGCTATCCAGTTATAGGAGCAGAAAGAAAAACTAACAGAGATTTAAAAAAAAAAAAAAAAGAAGAAGAAAGAAAAAGTTGAGATATATGGGGAAAACACACACACACAGAGCAATAAAAGACCTGTAAGACATCATCAAATTTACTGATATATGCAGAGTAGGAGTCTCAGTGGGAGAGGAGAAACTGACAGAGTATGTGAAGATACAATAGCTGAAAACTTCCCAAATGTGATGGAAGACATGATTTTACACAAAAAGGATACATGATGAATTCCAAGAAAAATGAATAAAACAGTATCCACAATGAGATACACAATTTGAACTGTCTAAAGAAAAAGAGAGCACCCTGAAATCAAAAGAAGAGAAGCTACTTATTATTAAAAATTTTGTTGCCAATATTAAGTGTAAATTTCTTAGCAAAAATGATGGAGCCAAGAACGTTGTAGGGTGGCATTCCTAAACTGTGGAAAAAAAAAAAAAAACAATAACAACAAAATAACTGACTGAATTCCACATCTGATGAACAAAATTTAAAAATCAACAAGAAATTAAAACAGTTTATGGCATATGGAACTATACTCAATATCTTGCAATAACTTGTAATGAAAAATAATCTGAAAAAGAATATATATACATATGGGTTTCCTTCGTAGCTCAGACAGTAAAGCGTCTGCCTACAATGCAGGAGACCCTGGTTCAATCCCTGGGTCAGGAAGATCCTCTGGAGAAGGAAACAGCAGTCCATTCCAGTATTCATGCCTGGAAAATCCCATGGACTGAGGAGCCTGGTGGGTTACAATCCATGGGGTCTCGAATGAGTTGGGCACGACTGAGCAACTTCACTTCACTTTATATATATATATACATATACATATATACATGCTGCTTCTGCTGCTAAGTTGCTTCAGTCGTGTCCAACTCTGTGCGACCCCACAGATGGCAGCCCAACAGGCTCCTCTGTCCCTGGGATTCTCCAGGCAAGAACATTGGAGTGGCTTGCCATTTCCTTCTCCAATGCATGAAAGTGAAAAGTGAAAGTGAAGTCACTCAGTCGTGTCCGACTCTTAGCGATCCCATGGACTGCAGCCCACCAAGCTCCTCCGCCCATGAGATTTTCCAGGCAAGTGTTATATATATAGGTGTATGTACGTATGTATATATATATATCAGTTTGATTCAGTCACTCAGTTATGTCTGACTTTGTGTGACTCCATGGACTGCAGCAGGCCAGGATTCCCTGTGCAATACCAACTCCCGGAGCTTGCTCAAACTCATGCCCATATAGTTGGTGATGCTGTCCAGTCATCTCATCCTCTGTCACTCCCTTCTCCTCCTGCCTTCAGTCTTTCCCAGCATCAGGGTCTTTTCCAGAGTCAGCTCTTCTCATCAGGTAGACAAAGCATTGTAGATTCACCTTCAGCATCAATCCTTCCAAAGAATATTCAGGACTGATTTCCTTTAGAATTAAGTAGTTTGATCTTCTTGCAGTCCAAGAGATTCTCAAGAGTCTTCTCCAACATCACAGTTCAAAGCATCAGTTCTTCGGTATTCAGCTTTTGTTATGGTCCAACTGGCACATCCAAACATGATTACTGGAAAAACCATAGATCTGACTAGATGGACCTTTGTTGGCAAAGTAATGTCTCTATTTTTTAATAGGGTGTCTAGTTTGGTCATAGCTTTTCTTCCAAGGAGCAAGAAGGAATCTTTTAATTTCATGGCTTTAGTCACCATCTGCAGTGATTTTGGAGCCCAAGAAAACAAAGTCTGTCACTGTTTCCCCATCTATTTGCCATAAAGTGATGGGACCGGATGCCATGATTTTTGTTTTTTGACTGTCAAGTTTTAAGCCAGCTTTTCCACTCTCCTCTTTCACTTTCATCAAGAGGCTCTTTAGTTCTTCTTCACTTTCTGTCATAAGGGTGGTGTCATATCTGCATATCTGAGGTTATTGATATTTCTCCCAGCAATCTTGATTCCAGCTTGTGCTACATCCAGCCCAGCATTTTGCATGATGTACTCTGTGTAGTTAAATAAGCAGGGTGACATACTTCTTTCCCAATTTTGAACTAGTCTGTTGTTCCATGCCCGGTTCTAACTGTTGCTTCTTGACCTGCATACAGATTTCTCAGGAGGCAGGCAAGGTGGTCTGGTATTCCTATCTCTTGAAGAATTTTCCACAGTTTGTTGTGATCCATGCAGTCAAAGGCTTTGGCATAGTCAATGAAGCAGAAATAGATGTTTTTCTGGAACTCTCTTGCTTTGTCTATGATCTAACAGATGTTGGCGATTTGATTTCTGGTTCCTCTGCCTTTTCTAAATCGAGCTTCAACATCTGGAATTTCTAAGTTCATGAACCGTTGAAGCCTTGCTTGGAGAATTTTGAGACTAGTTTCCTAGCTTGTAAGATGAATGCAATTGTGTGGTAGTTTGAACATTCTTTGGCATTGCCTGTCTTTGGAGTTGGAATGAAAACTGACCTTTTCTAGTCCTGTGGCCACTGCTGATTTTTCCAAATTTGCTGGCATATTGAGTGCAGTCCTTTCACAGCATCATCTTTTAGGACTTGAAATAGCTCAGCTCAAATTCCATCACCTCCACTAGCTTACTTCCTAAGACCCAGATGACTTCTGACTCCAGGATTTCTGGCTGTAGGTGAGTGATCACACCATCATGGCTATCTGGGTCATTAAGATCTTTTTGTATAGTTCTTCTATGTTCTTGCCACCTCTTCTTAATATTTTCTGCTTCTGTTAGGTCTATACCATTTCTGTCCTTTATTGTGCCCATCTTTGCATGCAATGTTCCCTTGGTATCTCTAACTTTCTTGAGAGATCTCTACTCTTTCCCATTCTATTGTTTCCCTCTATTTCTTTACATTGATCACTGAGCAACTGATCTTTCTTCTCTCTCCTTGCTGTTCTTTGAAACTCTATATTCGGATGGGTATATCTTTCCTTTTATCCTTTACCTTTACCCTCTCTTCTTTTCTCCACTTTTAGTAAGCCCTCTTCAGACATCACTGCAATTAAAAAAAAAATTCCAGATAACAAAAGTTCAAAGAATTAGTTGTTTGTAGAACTATCATATAAAAATGCAAAAGGGAGCCTTTAGGGTTTAAAAACAAGTACACTTTACAGTAACTTGAAGCCATACAAAGAAATAAAGAATACTGGCAGAAAAAATTACATAACTAAGTCCAAAATCAATCATTATAATATTTCTTGTTTAAAATCTCTCCACTGGTACTTATATGATTTAAAGGACCAATGGATAAAATAGATATAAACTTATTTTAATGGGTATATAATGTATAATTATGTAATTCATGATGAAAAAAATGTCAAGAATCATGCATCTATATAAGAGTTCAGTTTTCATATACCACTGAAGCTAGGGTGCTATTAAACCAAATAATTTATTATAAATGTAAGAAGCTAATTGTAATCTCTAACAGCTGCTAGAAAATAATTTTAATATAGATATGAAAGGAATTGAAAAACAAAATTGTACACTAAAAAAATAAACACAAAAGGAGAAAATAATTAAGGAATTGGAAAGCAACAAATTATATGATATATATAGAAAACCAATAACAAAATGGCAGAAGTATTTCCATATCAGTGATTAAATGTAAAGGATAAAAATCTCCAATATAAGGCAGAGATTATTGAAATGGATTAAAAAACAAAATAAGCATGCCTGACTATTTGCTGTGTTCAAAGGACCCATATTTTATTTAAAGACACAAAATAAATGGAAAGAGAAAGGTTGAAAAACAATATTACATACAAATAGTAACTAAATGAGAGCCAGACAGGCTATACTAGTATCATAAGAAATAGAATTTAAGTCAAATAATAGTACAAGGGACAAAGAAGGACATCATACATTGATAAAAGTGTCAATTTATCAAAAAGATATGACAAGTATATATGTATCTAAAAATAAAGAGATACTCAAGAATTGCAACTTTTGAGTTTTGAATTTTGATATTCCCTTCAGTCAATACTTTATATTTTATCTATATCAATTGTTTGAAAATATAAATATTTTTGAGTGATAAAAATAATCATTTTTTCTGTTACATTTCTTAGTATTTTAAATATGAGCAAACCAAATCAAGTAAAAGTGCTGTGGCTGAACATTTTGTAGAGAGTGTACCCAAAACGAAAATTTATATGCTGAAACCCTGCCCTCCATTATGATTGTATTTGGACATAATGCCTTGAAGGTAGTAATTAAAGTGAAAAGAGGTCAAAGGGTGGTGCCCCTAATCTAATAGCATTGGTGTCATATAAGAAGAGGGAGAGAGACACCACAAGCATGCACAGAGCAAAGGCTATATGTCAATACAGTAAAAGTGTCTTTAAGCCAAGGAGTGAGGTTGTATCAGAAATCAATATTGCCAGCACCTCGATCTTAGATTTCCAGCTTCCAGAATTATGAGAAAATACATTTCTCTTGTGTAAGTCAGTCTGTGGTATTTGTGTGCATTGTTTCCTTAGTCCTGGTATGGATAATATGTATATCTTTATGGTTAATATGTATGCCATACATAAATTCCTTATTAATATAATTAAAAAAATTTAAGAGGTTGGTTGATTTAATCAAGTGAAATTTTGTGTAAATTTTTTTCATGAAAGTTTCAATCCAAGTGTATAGCTTTAATTTATTGAAATTATGAACAGTATTAACATCAAATTTATTCCATTTTAAAGAAAACATGAATATAGGTCATATATCTCTTATGGCCATCTGAAATTTGCTTGCTAATATTTTGTAAGACAATATCTATATTCATAAATATGACTTAGCTTAAATATTTTAGAGTTATTCAGCTTAGAATTAAGATTGCTTAAAATTAATGCTGCAAAGAACAATATGGCATAGGAACCTGAAATGTTAGGTCCCTGAATCAAGATATATTGGAAGTGGTCAAACAGGAGATGGTGAGAGTGAACATCAACATTTTAGGAATCAGTGATGCAAAATTGACTGGAATGGACAAATTTAGTTGAGATAACCATTATATCTATTACAGTGGGCAAGAATCCCTTATAAGAAATGGACTAGCCTTCATAGTCAACAAAAGATTTCAAAGTGTAGAACTTGGGTGCAAACCCAAAAATTACAGAATGATCTCTGTTCAGTTCCAAACGAAACCATTCAATATCACAGTAAGCCATGGCAAAACCATGAATGCCAAAGAAGCTGAAGTTGAATGGTTCTATGATGACCTACAAGATCTATAACTAAAACCAAAAATAAGATGTCCTTTTCATCATTGGGGCCTGGAATGCAAAAGTAGAAATTCAAGGCATATCTGGTGTAACAGGCATGTTTGGCCTTGGAGTACAAAATTAAGCAGGTCAAAGGCTAACAGAATTTTGCCAAGGGAATGCACTGGTCACAGTAAGCACCCTCTTCCCACAACATAAGAGACAACTCTACACATGGACATCACCAGATGGTCAATAACAAAATCAGATTTATTATATTCTTTGCAGTCAAAGATGGAAAAGCTCTATACTGTCAGCACATACAAGACCAGGGGCTGACTCTGACTCAAATCATGAACTCCTAACTGCAAATTTCAGACTTAAATTGAAGAAAGTAGGGAAAAACACTAGATTATTCATGTATGACATAAATCAAATCCCTTGGCGATCACACACTCGAAGTGTCAAACAGATTCAAGGGATTAGATCTGATAGACAGAATGCCTGAAGACCTATGGATGGAGGTTCAGGACATTGTATAGGAGGCAGTGATCAAGACAATCCACAAGAAAAAGAAATGCAAAAAGGCAAAATCGTTGTCTGAGGAGGCCTTAAAAAATAGCTGAGAAAAGAGAATCTAAAGGCAAAGGAGAAAAGGAAAGGTATACCGATCTGAATGAAGAGTTCCAAAGAATAATGAGGAGAGATAGGAAAGACTTCCTCAGTGATCAATGAAAGAAATAGAGGGAAACAATAGAATGGGAAAGACTAGAGATCTCTTCAAGAAAATTAGAGTTATGAAGGGAACATTTCATGCAAAGATGGGTACAATAAAGGATAGAAACAGTATGGACCTAACAGGAGCAGAAGATATTAAGAAGAGGTGGCAAGAATGCATAGAAATACTATACAAAAAATATCTTCATGACCCAGATAACCATGATGATGTGATCACTCACCTAGGGCCAGACATACTGGAATGCAAGTCAAGTGGGCCTTAGGAAACATCACTATGAACAAAGCTAGTGGGGGTTATGGAATGCAAGCTAAGCTGTTTCAAATCCTGAAAGATGATGCTGTGAAAGTGCTGCCCTCAATATGCCAGAAAATTTGAAAAACTCAGCAGTGACAAGACTGGAAAAGGTGAGGTTTCATTCCAGTCCCAAAAACAGGCAATGGCAAAGAATGTTCAAACTACTGCACAATTTCACTAATTTCACATGCTAGCAAAGTAATGTCAAATTCTCCAGGCTAGGCTTTAATATGGAGAAGGCAGTGGCAACCCACTCCAGTACTCTTGCCTGGAAAATCCCATGGACAGAGGAGCCTGGTGGGCTGCAGTCCACGGGGTCACGACTGAGCGACTTCACTTTCACTTCCCACTTTGATGCATTGGAGAAGGAAATGGCAACCCACCGCAGTGTTCTTGCCTGGAGAATCCCCGGGACGGCGGAGCCTGGTGGGCTGCCATCTACGGGGTCGCACAGAGTCGGACACTACTGAAGCGACTTAGCAGCAGCAGCAGTACGCTTTAATATTTCATGAACTGAGATTTTCCAAATGTTCCAGCTGGACTTAGAAAAGGCAGAAGAACCGAGGTCAAATTGCTAACATCCACTGGACCATAGAGAAAGCAACAGAGTTCCAGAAAATCATCTACTTCTGCTTTATTTGCTATGCCAAAGCCTTTAACTGCGTGGATCACAACAAACTGTGGAAAATTCTTCAAGGGATGGGAATATCAGACCACTTTACCTGCCTCCTGAGAAATCTGTATGCACATCAAGAAGCAATAGGTAGAACCAGACATGGAAAAACAGACTGGTTCCAAATTGGGAAAGGAGTATGTCAAAGATGTATATTGTCACCCTGCTCATTTAACTTATATGCAGAATACATCATGTGAAATGCATAGGTGGATGAAGCACAAGCTAGAATCAAGATTGTCTGGAGAAATATAAATAACCTCAAATATGCAGATGACATCATCCTTATGGCAGAAAGCAAAGAACTAAAGAACCTCTTGATGAAAGTGAAAAATGAATGAAAAAAGCTGGTTTAAAACTCAACATTCATAAAAAGAAGATCATGTCATCTGGTCCTATCACATCATGAAAAATAGATGGGGAAACACTGGAAACTGTGACAGACTTTATTTTCTTGGGCTCTGAAGTCACTGCAGATGATGACTAAAGCCATGAAATTAAAAGATGCTTGCTCCTTGGAAGAAAAACTGTGACCAACCTAGACAGCATATTAAAAAGCAGAGACATTACTTTGCCAACAAAGGTCCATCTAGACATTACTTTGCCAACAAACGTCCATCTAGTAGTCAGGTATGGATGTGAGAGTTGGACCATTAAAAAGCTGAGCATCAAAGAATTGATGCTTTTGAATTGTCATGTTGGAGAAGACTCTTGGGAGTCCCTTGGATTGCAAGGAGATCAAACGAATCAACCCTAAAGAAAATTAGTCCAGAATATTCACTGGAAGGACTGATGCTGAAGCTGAAACTCCAGTACTTTGGCCACCTGATGCAAAGTACTGACTGTATGGAAAAGACCCTGAAGTTGGGAAAGATTGAAGGCAGGAGGAGTAGGGGATGACAAAGGATGAGATGGTTGGTTGACATGACTCTATGGACATGAGGTTGAGCAAGCTCCAAGTGTTGGTGATGGACAGGAAAGACTGGCGTGCTGCAGTCCATTGGGTTCCAAAGGGTTGGACACAGCTGAGTGGTTGCACTGAACTGAAACTTAATGCAGCCTATATTTTCCATGATGTGTCTGCTTTATAAAATGAAAATTGTTATTTATCATAGAAATAAGGAAGAGTCCATAAATTTAATTTGAATTTTACTAACTTTTAGAAACCATTAGTTGGTGCTTTTGTTTTCTAAATTTTTGATTTGATGACTATTTACTCTGAATATTGAGTCATTAAGTTATCTGTACTTCATTGGATTAATTTTATGAAATTCTGGCTCTGCTTGAGTATAATTTCTTATAAGGCTTTCAAATTCATTGACTCACCATCACACATTTAGTCATACACATATAAACACATGCATACCCACAGTTGCAAACATATATTTTAGCTATTCCATTTTAGTTACTCTTTGTTTTTCTCTTTTCATTGTTGTATAGATTTATCAGTAATCATTTCATCTTTTTTAAAGCTATCAGTTCCTGAATTATTTAATCCATTTTACAGATTTTATTTACTTTGTTTTTGTGTATTAATTTCCATCTATAATTTAACTACATTTCTTTTATTTATTTGGAGCAAATTATTAGTTAACTTAAAAAAAATTGCTGACTGTTTAACAAACTTGGTTTCTTCATCTCTAACTGAGCATAGCTTTAGGTTTCAATTTTGATTTAAACATTATTTGTTATATATTTTGTAGATTTCTTTTATTACCTTATTATTATCTCTTATATTTTATACTTCTAGTATTAAATTGTTAGGTTTTTATTTATGTGTGCATGTTTGTGTATTTGCTATGCATTAATGTAACTGACAAGTGATATTACTTGAACAATATATTTTATAGGAGCTTTCTTCAAGTTTTCTCACTAACCTAAAATATAAAATTATTTAAACACACTCATAGATACTGACATCACCCACATGTATTTTATGTCTAGTATTGTTTGCTATTTTGGTAGCTAAATGTTGGAAATAGATGCCAGGGGCCCATTTATTTTCTGGAGACCATGTTTCAAGGCATCACAGTAACAGAGGTTGAAACAATCTTAGGGTGTTTAGGGTTTCTGGTACCTAGAGCTCTTAGTTTGTAGATATTATTTCCAAAAGTTAATGTGAATTAAAGAAAAGACCCTTTTTCTACATTAATGTTATGACTCTTGGTACCAACTACAGGCACAAAAAAAAAAAAAAATAGAATGCCTTTATTTTCTGTCTCCTGGACTTCCTCCAAGTACATTTACACTTTCGCAAAATTTCTAGAATACATTAAATATCAATCAATATAACAAATGAAAAAAAAAATGTGCCTCTAGAAACAATCTAGTATACAAACAGGTTTTTTTACCTTAAAAGTCAACTCGCCTCCCCTAAATCAGCTCAAAATCATATGATAAGTTATAAGAATTTAGGTTATATGAGACTTTAATCATCTCCTAGTTTTTAGATTTTCCTATAGAGTTGAGTCTAATATCAGTCAATCAGTTTGAACTATGCAGAATCAGTCATTTTATTAAATCAGAAGAGTCCAGACTTGCAAGCTTAGTTTTGTATACCACTGACAAAATGAGAGACCATAAAGTAACTTAGGGCCATACCATTTAAGATATTTACTACTGTACCACAGTACATATTTTCATGTTATTTAAGATACTTATTACTATACCACAGTTACATATTTTCATGTTAAAGAATGAAAAGTGTTAAGTAAGTCCCAGGAATGCTCTATAATGGGTAGTAAACTAAAATTAAGACCACCTTGAAAAGAGTCCAAGTCTTTAAACCATCATTTTTTAAAATTTATCAACACCAAGGAGAAGACCAGATTGTGCCAATTTTACTACAAGTAGAGTACATTCCAATATGTCTCACAGCAAATTTTGAGAAGGGCTGCACAGAGTTCAAGTTGTAAACCAAAATCTTACATCTGTATTTTTTAATAATCATGGATTAACTGTAACGAGGAAAGATTGCCTATTAAACCACTAGATAGGTTTTCTTACTCTTTGAATGTTAATCACATTTCAACCTTTTCTTTCACCCAGACTACATCCAAGATAACTTCGGCTATTTTTTTTTTT
Source organism: Oryx dammah (assembly GCF_014754425.2). Lineage (NCBI taxonomy): Eukaryota > Metazoa > Chordata > Mammalia > Artiodactyla > Bovidae > Oryx > Oryx dammah. Next base: position 70,877,372 of record NW_024070205.1, on the reverse strand, counting down.
CTTTACTGTGTTACAGTATTTTATAATAAATGGTCAAGGAAAACTTAAATGAACACCTGAAATTAGCAGCAGGACCTAGAGAAGGGATAGAATGCTTCCAAAGTCTACCATGTATCATCTTACATGACACCACTTGGTTAGGAACTTACACAATAGCAAAATTTTCAATACTGTTAAAACATTGATGTATTTTACAAAAGGAGTTATTACAAAAAGTCAGTAATTGAGAAGGCATAACACTATTTTCAGAATGAGGGAATAAAACCGTGGTCAAAGATACTTAAATATGTCAACACATTAACCATTTAATATTTTACATAATTTCATTCTTCTACATATTATCTCATTTTCCTTGTTTCATTGTCAACAAGTCAAACTCATGTAGAGTTATGTAAAACATCCACCTGCATTTCTTTCCTTTACATAAAATTTTAATGTGATGTTGCCTTGTTCTATTTGGTACCTGGTGAGTCTAAATTACTTTTCTTTTTAATTACAGTTTTGGACTTCGGAATCTTCTCTAAAATTTTGATCTAAATAAGTTTTAAATAACTCTTTTCATTTCTTTTTTGACTTTTGTCACCTTGACAAAATTTGAATCAAAAAAAATCACAAAGTATGCAAAATAAAGAAATATCAGAAATTAAATTAAGAATTATAGCAGATAATATTAAAAAACTTTTAAAATGATCTAATAAAAATAATGAACTACTTTATCTCAAAATGATAATACATTTACAGTGAAACTCTTTCAAGTACAATACTAACAGAAGAAAAATAAGATTACTCTGTTACTTTTTATTCTCAAGTACCATGATTACAAGTTATGAGGGGAAAAAAGCTAATAGTTTAAACAGTCAACATCCATTACACAAATGTGAAGTCAGAACTGAGTCTCAAATGTGATGAGAATTCATAAAAGCAAAATATAACACAACAAACTTCCAAACCAGAAGTTACATTTAGCACTGCAAACCTATATGTGTGTGCACTTGTTTGCAATAATATATATATTTTTCCTTAGCATGTTTCTGCATATTTTCCTACTAGTAATAGAAAACTTTCTTAATATTATACAGAAGATGTTTGTCAAAGTAAACATATAGAATTTTTTCAATGAATTTTTTAAAAATATAGCTGAGTATATTTCAGCCTATTTCAGTCCCATGAAAAGACTTAAATTATATTAATTTCAAGACAATGCATTCTATTAATAAATTGGCTTTATAATAGAAAATCTAAGGCATCTTCTAGATTATTGATTATAGTATAATGTCCATACCATACTAAATCCCACACACAAATATAAACACATAGTAATACAAGGTTCCAAGACTTGAAAGTCATTCCCCTACAAATATTGAATTTAATATCTTTATGTATCAGTATTGGGAAGGTCTTTTTAATTCTTATTATCCTTATCATGATAAAGTAAAACAGTATTTTACTATCCATGTATAGATAAAAACAAAGGGATGCATGAATCATTTTGGTAAACACTGACAATGTTATAGACTATAGGTCCAAAAATATAGAATAATAAAAATAATAGAATTATTAATAATTCTATTAATAAAAGTAATATAAATAATGAAAATAGAATTAATGAAAATTATAGAATTGCCAAATTATCCACTTACCAATTTGATTGCACAGGATATTAGAGAACAACAGTATTTTTTCCATGAATTAGTCTGAAAAAAATGAGAGGAATATGTAAAAACCAAAAAGAAAGATACTGGCCCACTGGGATTCTAAAAATAACATAGCAGGCATTTCCTGCTGAACACCAGCAAACTGTTCCTGAAAATTCAGACTTATATACAAAAATACTGATTAGAATACTTTCTGTAAGTTAGGTAATTTTAACACTGACACCAAATATCCAATCTGTTTCCCAAAATACAACTAAAATAGCAAAGAGACATACAGACACATGTATATCCAAAAAGAAATCTACTGTGCTTTCTCTAGTACCAATATGCTCTTAACAACTGCTTTGTGTATTTTTTACATTTCTCTCTTAATTTTTCTCTTCTCCACAAGTTTATTCAGCACATTTGAGTCTTGTGATACTATACACACTGACAAAAGCATGGATTAAATATAGGAGGCAAAGTGGAGATACATTCTGATACACACAGTTGCAAAAATCATGACATAGAGTATGATACTGTGATGCTTTTATTAAAGTCAACAACATCCAAGACAGACACACCTTTGAGGATGCACAATGAGTTTTTCAAATAGCTCCATACAATTATCACTTGTTATCAATGGAATTTAGAATACAATTCTAGAGTTTTTGTCCATATATAGTTAATATTAATATTTTATTAATACAATGAGACAAAATATAAATGCTTTCATGTAAGCATTAGTCAGAAACCCTGAACTGAGAGACATGTATGGTTTATGATATACTGTTGGGGCTTCCTGGGTGGCTTAGCTGGTAAAGAATCCACCTGCAATGCAGGAGACCCCAGTTTGAATCCTGGGTTGAGAAGTTCCCATGGTGAAGGGATCTACTACCCACTTCAGTATTCTTGGGCTTCCCTGGTGGCTCAGACAGTAAAGAATCTGCCTGCAATGTAGGAGATCTGGGTTTGATCCCTGGGTTGGGAAGACCCCTTGGAGGAGAACATGGCCACCCACTCCAATGTTTTTGCCTGGAGAATCCCCATGGGCAGTGGAGCCTGGTGGGCTATAGTCCATGGGTTGCAAAGAGTTGGACATGCTCGCACGTGATATACTGTTACAAAAATTCAAACATTGGTCTACTGGATTAAATATTAAAACAGAAGGAAATTTTGGTCTACTCATATCTGCTCAAGGATTTGGAACTAATAGTGCTTACATATACCACATCAAGAAAACAAAATAATAGAATAGAATGTTAAAGCCTTGCTATAAGACAAAAAAGTCAACAAATATTAAGAAATGCTTGGATGTCAAGCATGTATTTGTCAAAGATGTCAAAGACATATTTCATTTTGCATACAGTGATAGAAATACTGCTAGCTACCTGCCTCTATTCAGGATTAACATCTTCTGAAATAATACTTACAAATATTCATTTTTCAAAGTAATTATTAGGAGCATGTCTCATAAATATGTTTATATTTTGTAAAGTTTCCTTCTTCAAATCAGACCATCTGGGATAAAATGCTGTATCACATTATATCAATAAACTGAATTTATCATGCCTTTCTTAAATAGCCTATAATTCAAACAAAAACACTCAAGTACTCTCAAGGTGTTTTGAATACTAAATTAGCTAAAGAGGGTCTGGTTTATAATCCAACAGGATAATAAACTTCAAAAAATATTATTCCCAATGAATTTCCCTACTCCATTTTGGCTATGCTTGATTTATAAGTTTACAAAAATTTTCATAAGTTGTTCTACTGAAAGTGAATTCTCATTTATTATTATTCTTGTAAACTTGTTTGAAACACCATATCTATTTTTATGTCAATGTATATACATCTTTTAGTTTCCAATGTAAGAAATAAAAGCTTTTTTGTTTTTTGTTACAGACAATTTTCTATGATAAATTAAGAAAAAAACATATTGCTCCCCAAACTCATTTGAAGTATACTGTTAATGGAATTAACTTTTCAGTTGTTGCACAGATTTTTTTTTTTTTTTCAAGAACATCAGATTGACTTTCAGTTTCCATTTCTGCCTATAAAGAGCTTGGAAATTATCACACTACCCTAACAGGTAAAATACTGAACAGACTGGAAATCAACAACTCTTCCTGGATAAAAAGACAAACACAGGAAAAACTACTACCTTCAGGACAGGAGAGACAGACAGGCAAATGCACAGAGGCAGGCACGTCTTACCAGAGCAGAATCTAGGGAGATGAACCACTGCAGGAACCAGAGCCAACATAGAAAAATCTGTACTGTAATTGGTGAATTGCTGGAGGCTCACTGCAGACAAGTCTCAGAGCTACAAACTGCACAAGATGGTGAAATTTACCTCTAGGAGCTTAGCCAAGTTTTCACTGTAAATATCAGAGAAAAATCCTTTCCAGTTTCTGTCATGAGGCTGAGGAAAGGAACCATTTTGAGAGATGCCAAAACATTCTGTCTGGTTAATAAGGCCTTTTTGCAGGAGAAACTTGTTAACCAGAGCCTAATCCTCTGGGGATTTGATCAGAACTAAACTGATTTGGAGGGTCTTTCCTGGTGGTTCAGCAGTAAAGAATCTGTCTGCCAATATGAGAGACACAGGTTCAATCCCTGGGTGGGGAAGACCCCCCAGAGAAGGAAATGGCAACCCAGTCCAGTATTCTTGCCTGGGAAATCCCATGGATCAAGCAGCCTTGCAGGCTATAGTCCATGGGGTCACAAAGAATCAGACACAACTTACTAACTAAACAACAAAGACAATCATAGGACTACAGGATGCTTTTTCTCCTCTCATAACTCATCACCACTTCACTAAAGGTCTATTTACAGAAGTTTCTTTTCACCAGTGCATCACATCTGGATATCATGAAAAAAATACAATGCATACTAAAAGGCAAAAAAAAATTAAAGAGACAGAGCAAGCATCAGAACCAGGCATGGCAGGGGTACTGATATGATTAGACTGTGAATTGGAAAGGAATATGATTAATATGCTAAAGATTCTAATGGATAGAGTAGATGCTTCAAAAACAGATAAAAATACTTTCAGTTTTTCACCATTGAGGATAATGTTTGCTGTGGGTTTAATACAGTATTGTAAAGTAAAAATAAAATAATTTAAAAAGATATTTTCTCTCTCTCTTAAAAAAAAAGATAAAAATATAAGCAGGGAAATGGAAATTATAACAGACCTAAAATAAATGACAGAGATAGAAAACAAGAGGGGAACAGGGAACAGAAATAAAGACTGTCTATGATGGGCTTGTTAGGTGACTGTGCACGGGTGAAGATAGATTTTCTGAGCTTGAGAATGTATCACTAGAATCCTCAGAAACAGAACAGCAAAGAGAACAATGACTGACAAAACTGACGAGAGACTCAAAGGATTGTGGGACAACTACAACAGATATGCATGTAAACTCCAGAAAGAGAAGAAAAAGGGAAAACGAAAAGAAAAACTGAAGAAATATTTGAAACAAAAATTGATAATTTCTCCAAATTAATATCTGACACAAGACCAAAGATCCAAGAAGCTCACAGTGTTGCCAGAACTTCAAGTATTTGTTTAAAACCGTCTAACTCCCACCCTTCCCCAGCATTTAACATAAATCTTTAAGTAAGGGGTTCACAGACAAGAAAGGAATCTATAAAAAATCCACACCATATGGGACCAGCAGGGACCAAGATGGCAACAAATCAGACCTGCAACGGACCCTGAGTCTCTTTATACACGGTGCTACTATATTTGCATATTAAATGACACACATACCAGTAGTTAGGACCAGACACTAAGTATCACAAAAAGGCAAAAATTGAGGGGCACCTAGTCCCTAGAAAAAACCCTGCCCCTTCCCCACCAACTAATTATCATGTCTCCCCATCATTAGCTTCACTCTTACTCTTCTACCCTTTGTCTCTACTCTTTATAATTAAATTTCTCTCTCCAGGTGGGAGAAGTTTATCTGTGAACTTAGTTTCTACTTCTCCATTCTTTGACCACTGAATAAAGTCTGTGCTGTATTGATCTCAGTTTTTGTTTTGTTATTTACCTCCTCAAACTAGAAAGAGAAAAGAACCTTCCCACTCAGAGGCTGGACTAGACCTGAGAGTAAGATAATTAGAGTCAATTCAGTAACAAGAGAATATGAAGAAGGATAAATTAAAAAAAAAAAAAAAAGAAATTACATCTCAGCACAGCACATATTTTTCAAATTATACAAAATCAAAAATAAACAAAAATCTTCTAAAACAAGGTAGAGGAAAAATGCATTTTCCCTAGAGAAGAACAAAGAATAACATACAACTTCTCTTTGGAAAACATGAAAACAAGAAGAGAATAAACAAAAATATGTACAGTGTTGGTAGACAACAACCACCAAATTAGATTCTGTACACTAGGCAATTATCTTTCAAAGGTGAAGGAGAAATAGACTTTTTCTGACTAACAAAAATTGAAAGAATTTGTTCCTAGTGGACTTGCCTTGAGAGAAAAGTTAAAATAAGTTCAAAAGAAAGAAGGAAAATAAGTTATAACCCCAGATCTACATACAGGAAGAGCATGAAAGAGGAATATATGAAGACAAAATAAAAAAAATAAAAGACTTTCATTTTTCTTATTTTTAATTGATTTTATAGATAACAGTTGGTTGAAAATAAAAACAGCAATATGATATTCAACTATGTATGCTTATGTATATGTCATATATATGGTAATTTATCCTTATTATAAGTGAAATGATGACAACAATGGTATAAGGAATGAAAGGAAATTAGGGTTAGTTTCAAAAGATGTGCACATTACCTGGGAAGTTGTACAGTCCTAGTTGAAAGTAGATTGGCACGTCATAAATGTATGCTGAAAACTCTAAAACAACTGCTAAAAAAGTGAAAAAAAGAAATATAACTGAAATACTAAAAAGAGAAAATAGAATCATATTACATGCTCAAAAATGCAGGTGACTAAGGAGAGAAAATGATGGTTTAATTACAGGCAAGTTCTTTACCAACTGAGCTATCAGGGAAGCCCTAGGAGAGAAATGGAATCATATAAAATCACAAAAGGCCCAAAAGAAGTGACAGACAAAAGCAGTTACAAAGAACAAGGGAACAAAGAGGAAACAGGAACTAATACAGTAGGTACTAGTCCAGCTCTATTAATAATCACTTTGAATGTCAATGGCCTAACTGTACCAGTTAAGACAGATATTGCCACAAAGGATCAAAACCATACTCAACCATATGTCATCTATAGGAAACTCACTTTAAATGCAGATATACATAGAGTAAGAGCAAATGGATGGAGAAAAATTTACCATGCTAACACAAATGAAAGGAGATCAAACCAGTCAATCCTAAAGGAAATCAATTCTGAATATTCATTGGAAGGACTGATGCTGAAGCCCAATACTCTGAGCATCTGATATGAAGAGCTGACTCATTAGAAAAGATCCTGATGCTGGGAAAGATTGAAAGCAGAAGGAGAAGAGATGACAAAGGATGAGATGGTTGCATGGCAACGCTGACTCAATGGACATGAGTCTGAGCAAACTCCGGGAGACGGTGAAGGGCAGAGAAGCCTACGCAGTCCATGCGGTCACAGAGTTCGACACAACTGAGCAACTGAACAAGAACAACACAAATGAAAAGAAAGCAAGAGTAGTTATACTAATTTCAGACAGAGCTGACACCAAGGAAAGTCAGAGACACAGGACTTACATAATGATAAAGGGATTAATTTTTAAGACATGACAATTCTTAACATGCATATGCCTAACAACAGAGTATCAAACAATGTGAGTGAAAACCTGGTAGGACTTAAAGAGAAACAGATGAACCCAACATCATAGTTAGAAACTTTAACACCCCTCTGCCAGATGCACAGATCTAGCAGCCAGAAAATCAGTAAGATACAGCTGAAAGCACAAAACACTATTTATACACTATTGATACTAAGTATACAATATATAACTAATGAGAACCTATTGTATAGCATAAGGAATTATATTCAATGCCCTGTGGTGACCTGAATAGGATGGAAATCCAAAAAAAAAAAGATTGGATATATGTATACATATAGCTGACACATTTTTTTGTACAGCAAAAACTAACACAACATTGTAAAGCAACTATAGGGCAATTGCAAATTAAAAAAAAAAAACCTCCAACACTCTCAATTAAATGACATCTAGAAAGCACTTCATCCAACTATAGCAGAATGCACATTTTTCTCAAGCACACATGAGACATTCACAAAGATAGACCACACTGTGAGCCATGAAAGTGTGTAGTTGCCCAGTCATGTCCGACTCTTTGCGACCCCACAGACTGTAGTCTGTCAGGCTTCTCTGTCCCTGGGATTTTCCAGGCAATAGTACTGGAGTGGATTGCCATTTCCTTCTCCAGGGGATCTTCCCAACCTAGAGCTCGAACCTGAGTCTCCCGCATTGTAGACAGACGCTTTACCGTCTGAGCCACCAGGGAAGTCACTGCGGCTGTGGTTCACACTGTGAGCCATAGAACACAGCAAATTTAAAACAATAGAAATAATACAATGTCTGCTCTCAAACTACAAGAAATTAAACCAAAAATAAATAGCTATATGAAGATAACTGGAAAAGTCCAAAACACAAGGAGATTAAATAACACACTTCCAAATGACACATGGGTCAAATAAAATTTCAAGAAAAATTAAAAAATATATACTTTTGAATGAAAAAGTGAAAGCAATTTATCAGAATTTGAGGAATACAGCAAAAGAAGTGCTACAGGAACTTTTTATAGCATTAAATGTACATAGTATAAAAGATGAAAGATCTAAACTCCAACAATAGAAGAACTTTCCACCATCAAAAAATGGCAAAATAAGAGCAAATTAAATTCAAAATAAGCATAAGTTGAAAACAAAAAATCAGTACAGAAAATCATCAGAACAAAAAGGTGATACTTTGAAAAAAACTGATAAAATTAATAATCTTTTAACCTGGAGAAGGAAATGGCAACCCACTTCAGTATTTTTGCTTAGAAAATCCCATGGACAGAGGGGCCTGGCAGGCTACTGTCCATAGGGTCGCAAAGAGTCAGACACAACTGAAGCAACTTAGCATTTAACTAGGATAACAAAGAAAAAAGAGAGCAGACACAAATTGCTATTGATAATATCAAAAGTGAAAGAAGGAAATTTACTGAAGATACCATGGAAATGAAAAGGATAATCATGAAATATATATGCCCACATCGTTGATAATATGGATGAAATGGACTAATTCCCAGAAAGACAATCTGCCATAACACACCCAAGAATATGTAGATGTGTTGAATTAGGCCTAAATCATTTAAAGTGAATCAGTAATTAACAACCTTACAAAACAGAGAGCACAAGAAACAACTGGATTCATTGATGAATTCTATTAAACATTTAAGGAAGAAATTATAGCAATTCTACCTCACTTTTTTCAGAGGATAGAAACATAAAAACTACTTTTAGCACATTCTATGAGGTCAGCATTACACTAAAATTACAAATTTTACCGGAGAAATACAAACCAATGTTTTTTTCATGAACATAGATATAAAATTCTAAACACAACTGTCAGCAAATAGAATTTGTTGTTACTGTTGTTCCATTCCTAAGTTGTGTCCAACTGTTTGCAACCCCATGGACTGGAGCACACCAGACTTCCCTATCCTTCACCATCTTCTGGAGCTTGCTCAAACTCACGTCCATTGAGTTGGTGATGCCTTTCAACCATCTCATCCTTTGTCCTCCCCTTCTCCTCCTCCCTTCAGTCGTTTCCAGCATCAGGGTCTTTCAGAACAAATCTGCTCTTCATATCAGGTGGCCAAAGTATTGGAGCTTCAGCTTCAGCATCAGTCCTTCCAATGAATGTTCAGGATTGATTTCCTTTTGGATTGACTATTTTAATTTCCTTGCAGTCCAAGGGACTCTCAGGAGTCTTCTCCAACATCACGGTTCAAAAGTGTCAATTCTTGGTGCTCAGCTTTCTTTATAGTCCAACTCTCACATCTATACATGACTACTAGAAAAACCATAGCTTTGCTATATGGACCTTTAATGGCAAGGTAAAGTCTCTGCTTTTTAATATGCTGTTTAGGTTTGTCATGCCTTTTCTTCCAAGGAGCAAGTGTGTTTTAATTTCATGGCTGCAGTCACCATCTGCAGTGATTTTGGGGCCCCCAAAAATAAAGTCTGTCACAGTTTCCATTGTTTCCCCATTGATTTGAGTGATGGGATTGGATGCCATGATCATAGTTTTTTGAATGTTGAGTTTTAAGCCAGCTTCTTCACTCTTCTCTTTCACTTTCATCAACAGGCTCTTTAGTTCCTCTTCACTTTCTGCCATAAGGGAGGTTTCATGTCAATGCTCTGTGTCAAATGTCCTATGTGAAATAGAGTCTACTGATGTATAAAAATAATTATACACCATGACCAAGTGGGATTCATCTCAGGTATGAAACATTAATTTCATTTTTAAATATTAATTAATGTAACCTCATATCAATAAGCTGAGAAAGAAAAATAAATTATTATATAATAGATGAAGAAAAGAATTTGAAAAAAAAATCCAACACCACTTATGATAAAAACATTCAGCAAGCTAGGAATGCAGGAATACTTTGTCAACTTGATAAAGACTATTTGCAAAAATATCTATAGCTAATATCATGCTTAATCATGAGATCCTCAAAGTTCTCTAATATGACCAAGTATAAAGATAAGGATTTACCTTCTCGCCACTCCTTTTTAACATTATATTGGAAGTCCTAGATAATATAATAAGACAAGAAGAAAAAATATTTTTGTGATTGTGAAGGAGAAAGTAAAACTGTCTTTGTTCACAGATGACTTTGTTCATAATTGCCAATTTAGAATATCTGAAAGGATGACAGAAAATTTCATAAACTAATAAGCAGTTATAGCAATATGGAAGAATAAAGATTAACACAAAAGTCAATGGTTTTCTATGTTTCATCAAGTGGAATTTTAAGTAAAAGTCCAAAACCACTTATAGCACATATATGCTCATGCTCAGTCATGTCTGACTCTTTGAGACCTCATGGACTGTAGCCTGCCAGTCTCCTCTGTCTATGGAATTTTCTGGGCAAGAATACTGGAGTGGGTTGCCATTTCCTATTCCAGGGAATCTTTCTGGCCCAGGGATAGAACTGTCTCTTGTGTCTCCTAGATTGGCAGGTGGGTTCTTTACCACTATGCCACCAATATGTGTATGGAGAGGCAAAAGACCAAGATTAGCCAACACAATATTAAAGAGGAATAAAGTTGGAAGTGTGACACTAACCAATTTCAGGATTAATATAAAGCTACAGTGATCAAGACAGTATGGTACTGGCAATAGAAAGGGCTAACAGATCAATGATACAGAATAGTAAGTACAGAAATAAACCCTGATAAATATAGACTACTGATCTTTTACTGGTAGCTCAGATGGTAAAGAATCTGCCTGTAATATAGGAGACTGGGGTTCAATCCCTGTGTCAGGAAACTCCTGTGGAGAAGGGAATGGCTACCCACTCCAATATTCTTGCCTAGAGAATTCCATGGACAAAGGAGTCTGGTGAGCTACAGTCCACAGGGTCTCTAAGAGTCAGTACTGAGCGAGTAAAACTTTCACTTTCATTTCAAAGGCAATAAAATGGAGCAAAGAAAGTTTCTTTAAATTGGGACAACTTGATATCCACATGAAAAACAATGAATTTAGAAACAGACCTTATACCTTTCACAAAAAATTAACTCAAAATGGGGGCTTCTCTGGTGTTCCAGTGGTTAAGACTTCCCTTTCTAATGCAAGTAGTGTAAATTCCATCATCCTGGTCAGGTAGCTAAGTCCCCACATGTTGTTGCTGTTGTTCAGTTGTGTCCCACACTTTGTGACCCCAAGAGCCGCAGAAAATCAGGCTTCCCTGTCCTTCACTAACTATCTCCAAGAATTTGCTCAAACTTCTGTGCATTAAATTGTTGATGCCATCCAACCATTTTATACTTTGTTGCCCCCTTCTTCTCCTGCCCTCTATCTTTCCCAGCATCAGGGTATTTTCCAATGAGTCAGGTAGCCAAAGTATTGGAGCTTCAGTTTCAGCATTAGTCCTTTCAATGAACACTCAGGACTGATTTCCTTTAGCATTGACTGGTTTGATCTTCATGCTGTTCAAGGGACTCTCAAGAGTCTTTACCGGTACCAGTTCCAAAGCATACATTCTTCGGTACTCAGGCTTTTTTATGGTCCAACATCCATAATGACTACTGGAAAAACCATAGCTTTGACTACATGGATCTTTGTTGGCAAAGTGATCTCTCTGCTTTGCAATGCCCTGTCTAGGTTTGTCATAACTTTTTTTCCCAAGGAGCAAGTGTCTTATTTTCATGGCTGCAGTCACCGTCTATAGTGATTTTGGAGCCCAAGAAAATAAAGTCTGTCACAGTTTCCATTGTTTCCTCATCTAATTGCAATGAAATAATGGGATTAGATGTCATGATCTTATGAATGTGGAGCTTTAAGCCATATTTTTCACTCTCCTTTTTCACCTTCATCAAAAGGGTTCTTTACTGCCTCTTAGCTTTCTGTCATAAGGGTGGTGTCCTCTGCATATCTGAGCCTACTGATATATCTCCTGGCAATCTTGATTCCAGCTTGTGCTTCATCCAGCCCTGCATTTGGCATGATGTACTCTACGTGGAGAACGCAATGGCACCCCACTCTAGTACTCTTGCCTGGAAAATCCCATGGATGGAGGAGCCTGGTAGGCTACACTCCATGGGGTTGCAAAGAGTCGGACATGACTGAGTGACTTCTTTCACTTTTCACTTTCATGCATTGGAGAAGGAAATGGCAACCCACTCCAGTGTTCTTGCCTGGAGAATCCCAGGGACGGGGTGGGCTGCCGTCTATGGGGTCACACAGGGTCGGACACGACTGAAGCGACTTAGCAGTAGCAGCAACTCTACATAGAAGTTAAGTAAGCAGGATGACAATATACAGCTTTGACATACTCCTTTCCCAAATTTGGACCAATCTGTTGTTCCTTGTCTGGTACTAACTATTGCTTCTTGACCAGCATACAGTTTTCTCAGGAGGCAGGAAAGGTGATCTGTTATTCCAATTTCTTGAAGAATTTTCCACAGTTTGTTGTGATCCATACAGTCAAAGGCTTTAATGTAGTCAGTGAAGCAGAGTAGATGCTTTTTTCTGGAATTCTCTTGCTTTTTCTGTTATCTGACAAATGTTTGGAATTTGATCTCTGTTTCCCCTGCCTTTTCTAAATCCAACTTGTACATCTGGAAGTTCTCAGTTCACGTACATTGTAGGCTCCTCAGTCCATGGGATTTCCTAGGGAAGAATACTAGAGTGTGTTGCCAATTACTACTATTTGAGATCTTCCCAACCCAGAGATCGAACCCAACTCTCCTGAACTGGGAAGAGGTTTGTATACCACTGAGCCAACAGGAAAAGTATTTATTAAATTGAGTTAGTTATTTTATCTTAAAAATCATTTTTAAAGCTTCTGTCACTTATGTTGTATTTATAATATAGACTTTATTATAGTAAACAATTTTGAGTTTTAATTGAAATGTAACTAAACTTATAATGTAACTTTCATGAACAAAATAATCTTTTGCCAATTTAAAAAAATGCTTCTTAACAATCCAACGTTTGATGATTGTTTTAAAAGTAATTTTTAAAAATGTAAATATAAAATTTTAGAATACTCTCTATAATAATTAAATGAAATTACAACAAACGAAAGAGTAGTTATGGTGCCCTTTAAAGATGATTTTCCTCATTTAATACAATATTTTGGCATGTTAAGTGGTGGAACTCAATGCTTTTAATATAAAACTAATTTTGTTTGATATAAAACTAAATTCTTATGTTCAATAATATTCTCATCTCAGAGGGTAATGAAGAAAAATCCCACTAATTTGCAAACTAATGACACAGTGACAAAATAACATAGGATGATATGAACTGCAAAATGTTAAGACTTTAAAATCAATAAGCAAGATAACACATTATTTAAAACCAAAATTTTCTAAGTATGACATTACATGATACTCTAACTTCATGGAATGTGTCAAGTAAAATGTGTCAATCATAGAAACTTCAGAGTGCAATATTTTAAACTTTGAGAGAAAATAGGTCTCAGTAGTGTTTCAGATTTATTTGGGGCTAAAATGAAATATGAGCAAATCAGGGCTAAACTAGAACTTCCTAAGCTTTTTTAGTGTAATGTCCATGATGGTCTAGAGATTTGCATTGAAAGATCAGCATGATGAGGTGATTATGCACAGATGCAAAATTTCAATTACACCATTCATAGGTGGTCTCAATAATGAGATCCTGATTGCCTAAAGGAATGAAAATCTGAAGGCTGATTTCTTGCAAAATTAGAGGACATACTACATCTAGGATAGTTTCTCCAGTCAGAAATTAGTTTTTTAAATAATTTCTCTCAAATAATTGGCTCTTTTTAAACATGAAAATAAATACTTTGAAGATAAAACTAGGGGATTATTTTCAATGCCACTTACACATTACACGATTGAATATAATTATGTATCTGAAATTTTACAAATTATAGAGAATTTTCACCTTTCAAGTATAATTTTGATTTACACAAATCTTTACTAATAAACATGTTTTAAAAGTGGTATAGAGGAGATGGCACTCAGAGTGTCCACTCATCTTCCCTTTCTCCTATGTTACTCAGCCAGCAGAATGACCATGATTGACAGATCATTAGATTCTGCAGGGGAATCATCTTTTTAGGCTTGAAGTCCTTAGGAAGATGTTTTGTTAAGGATTATAATTTGAAGAAGGGAATGGCAACCCACTCCAATACTCTTGCCTGGAGAATCCCAGAGATAGAGGACCCTGTCAGGCTACAGTCCATGTGAGTCGGATGCGGTTAAGTGACTAACAAATAATTTGTGAGAACACAGTGAAGACTAAAAACTACAGCATCTTGCTAATAAATTGCCATCCTTGTGTTCATGCCCAATGATCAAACAATAAAGTTGATATTCTTCCTGGATAAATGATAGGAGAGAGAACCAACAGAAACTACTCAAATAATTCAGAGTTTGCATGATAAAAACAAAATCATTAAAAATTATAGCATTTGTCACAGGTCAATAATATCCCCAAACACTTATCAAAATAAAATTCAAAAGTAATTTGGAGGAACCTTTCCAAAGCTTAGGTAGTAAAAAAACAAACAGACAAACAAACAAAAAAAATCCTGTTAATTCTAAGTAGGTATTCCAATGAATATAATATTATTCTAAATCATATATAGAAACAATTGATGATTATAGCACATGGAAAGTATTAATAAAATGAATGACAGCAATGACTCAAAGAATGGGAGGGAAAGATTGGGAACATTCTGTTGTAAAGTATCTCAATTACACAGGAAATAATCTATTACATTAGTTAAAAAATGAAAATGAATACTGTTAACTCTAGGCAACTGATATGTTAGAAAGGAGATAAAATGGAATCCTATAAAATGCTCAATTAAAACTAAATAAAAGAGCAAAAAATGACTCTGTCAATAAATAGAAAACAATTACAAACATGGTTGATGTTTATCCAACTTTAAATATGAATGGCCTAAAGATAATAATTAAAAGAAAGAGATTGTTGGAATTTTTTAAATATAAATTTATTTATTTTAATTGGAGGTTAATTACTTGGGAGAATGGCATTGAAACATGTATAATATCATATATGAGATGACAATGTTGGAATTTATATAAACAACTGTGTGTAAGGTCTATAGAAAAACTATTTAAAATATAAAGACCAAGATAGATTAAAAGTAAAGAGATGAACTTCTACTTCTGAAAAGACGAAATGTCATACCTTTCTTCATAAGTACAATGAAAAGTCCTGAACAGTTATATAGAAATCAAGCATAACACAACTCTAAAAGGTGCACGAACTTGAGGATCTACAGAATAACATGATGATGAGTTCTCTGAGTTTTCTTTTTACTTCATATATTCCAAATGAAAAAGAGAAAAAAGGCAATAATAAAGGGTTGCAAACAATAATGGAAGAAAACTTTCCAATTTGGGGAAAAAAAAATCTTATAAACCTACAAGTTTAAGTTGAGTGAATTATGTTATTCCAAACAAAATAAACCTAAAACATACTTAACAAGATCCTTTATAATTAAGCTCCCAACAACTAAAGAGAAAAAAAGTCTTGAATGTAGTCAAAGAAAAATGACACTTTACCTAACTGAGAATTAAATTAGAAGACAGTAGATTTCTCATCTCCAAACACTGAGGCCAGAAGAAAAGTATTTAAGTGTTGAAATAATAGAACTGTCAACAATCTCATGCATAGTGAAATATCCTTTGGGGCTAAAGGGGAAATCAAGATATTCTCAGATAAAGAAAATTAACAGACTTACCCTAAAAGAAAGGCTGGAAGTTTTCTAACAGGAAAAGAATGATAAAAAAAAAGAAACTGAGATATCAGGAAAGGAGAAAGACAGTTAACAAAAGAGTAATGAATACAATAGAAAACTTTCTCATGAGTCTTCTAAATTACTTTTGGTGGCTGAAGTAAAAATTATAATACTGACTGGTGTGATTCTATGTATATATACAGGATACATTTAAGAAAATTATTTTTTAAAAAGGAGCGTAAATGCCCATAAATGGCAGAAAGCCTTCAACTTTTCAAACAAGCTGATGAAATGACAGCAATAGACTGTGAAAATTGAAGTATATAAATAGTGTAATACATACAAATTCATCAATAAAGCTGTACAAAGAAAAACACTCAGGAGCACTATAGATAAATCAAAATAGAATTCTAAAAATTGGTTCAAGCAAGTAGTTCAAAGTGAGGAAAAAGAAAGCCTAGAGAGGAATAACAGAAGGAATTTTATATATATATATATATATATATATATATATATATGTATGTATATATGTATATATTTTATATTTATATATATGTATATATTTTATATTTATTTATATATATATACACATATATATGTAAAAAATGCAGAATTAAGTTCTAATTAATCAGTAATCACATCAAATGGAAAATGATCTGAATGTATCAGATAGAAGACAGCTATTGATAAGGTGGATCAAAAAATATGACCCAATAATATGCCAGTGGCAAGTAATTCTCTTCAAATATAATTATATAGGCAGTTGAAGTAAGATAATGAAACAATCTTATGCAAATATTAATCAAAAGAAAGCCAAAGTGACTATATTAATATCAAATAAATTTAACTTCAGAGCAAAGAAAGTCACTTGGTAGAAAGACAGATTGCATCATAAAACTGTCAATCTATCTTAAAAACAGAATACACATATGTGGGCATGCACTTAGCCATAGAGATGAAAAATATGCAAGGTAAAATCCAATCAAACTGAAGGAGAAATGCAGATATCCATATTGGTTAAAGATTTTGATTAACTTTAGATTAGAGATACCAAAGATGGGCTCAATAAAGGATAGAAATGGTATGGACCTAACAGAAGCAGAAGATATTAAGAAGAGGTGGCAAGAATACACAGAAGAATGGTACAAAAATAAATAAATAAATAACGACCCAGATAATCACGAAGGTGTGATCACTCACACTCACCTAGAGCAGGACATCCTGGAATGTGAAGTCAGGTGGGCCTTAGGAAGCATCACTACAAACAAAGCTAGTGGAGGCGATGGAATTCCAGTTGAGCTCTTTCAAATTCTAAAAGACGATGCTCTGAAACTGCTGCACTCAATATGTCAGCAAATTTGGAAAACTCCAGAGTGGCCACAGGACTGGAAAAGGTCAGTTTTCATTCCAATCCCAAAGAAAGGTAATGCCAAAGAATGCTCAGACTACCACACAATTGCACTTATCTCACACGCTAGTAAAGTAATGCTCAAAATTCTCCAAGCCAGGCTTCAGCAGTATGTGAACCATGAAATTCTAGATGTTCAAGCTGGTTTTAGAAAAGGCAGAGGAACCAGAGATCAAATTGCCAACATCTGCTGGATCACTGAAAAGAGAGTTCCAGAAAAACACCTATTTGTGCTTTATTGACTATGCCAAAGCGTTTGACTGTGTGGATCACAATAAACTGTGGAAAATTCTTCCAGAGATGGGAATACCAGACCACCTGACCTGCCTTTTGAGAAACCTATATACAGGTCAGGAAGCAACAGTTAGAACTGGACATGGAACAACAGACTGGTTCGAAATAGGAAAAGGAGTACGTCAAGGCTGTATATTGTCACCCTGCTTATTTAACTTCTATGCAGAGTGCATCACGACAAACGCTGGGCTGGAAGAAGCCCAAGCTGGAATCAAGATTGCCAGGAGAAATATCAATAACCTCAGAAATGCAGATGACACCACCCTTATGGTAGAAAGTGAAGAAGTGCTAAATATCCTCTTAATGAAAGTGAAAGAGGAGAATGAAAAAGTTGGCTTAAAACTCAACATCAAAAAACTAAGATCATGGCATCCAGTCCCATCATTTCATAGCAAATAATGGAGAAACAGTGGAAACAGTGGCTGACTTTATTTTTCTGGGCTCCAAAATCACCGCGGATGGTGATTGCAGCCATGAAATTAAAAGATGCTTGCTCCTGGAAGGAAAGTTATGACCAACCTAGACTGCATATTAGAAAGCAGAGACATTACTTTGCCAACAAATCCATCTAGTCAAGGCTATGGATTTTCCAATAGTCATGTATGGATGTGAGAATTATATAGAAATCTGAGCATGAAAGAATTGATGCTTTTGAACTGTGGTGCTGGAGAAGACTCTTGAGAGTCCCTTGGACTGCAAGGCGATCCAACCAGTCCATCCTAAAGGAGATTAGTTTTGGGTGTTCTTTGGAGGGACTGATGTTAAAGCTGAAACTCCAATACTCTGGCCACCTGATGCAGAGAGTTGACTCATTTGAAAATACTCTGGTGCTGGGAAAGATTGAGAGCAGGAGGAGAAGCGGACAACAGAGGATGAGATGGTTGGATGGCATTACCAACACAATGGACATGGGTTTGGGTAGACTCCAGGAGTTGGTGATGGACAGGGTTGCCTGGCGTGCTGCGATTCATGGGGTTGCAAAGAGTAGGACACAACTGAGTGACTGAACTGAACTGAGCTGAAAGATTTTGATACTCATTTCAAAAAATTAGTACGACATCTCAAGAGAGATTCAGTAAGTACAGAAGAACTCAAGGACAACATTTATCTCCAGGATTCAGTCAAAATTCATACAACCCTCCATGAAAAGGAGCAGTAGATGTAGTCAAGTGCTGACAAACTCAAAACACGATATACACTGTATCCTGGGATATAACCGCAAAACATGTACAAAAATTGAAATCGTACAAAATGTGTGCTCTACCTACAGTCGGATTAGTTACTAATCAATAAAAAAAGATAATAAGAAAATATCAAACACTAAACAACAGGCTTAATCCATTCATGTATCAAAGAGAAAATATTTAGGGAAGTATGTTAGGGGCTTCCCTGGTGGCTTGGATGGTAAAGAATCCACCTGCAATTCAGGAGACTAGGGTTTGATCCCTGGGTCAGGAAGATCCCCTGAGGAGGGAATGGCTACCCAGTCCAGTATTCTTGCCTGAAGAATCCTATGGACAGAGGAGCCTGGGAGGCTACAGTCCATGGGTTTGCAAAGATTCGGTCATGACTGACCAACTAATTAATTACACATGAAATGCTTTGAAATAAAAGGTAATGAAAACACGTCAAAGAGACAAGGGTAAAGCAGCCTTGAGAGAAATATTATAACACAAAGTGCATACGCTAAAAAGAATAGCCCACCATGTACACAGAGCCTTTTTAATATTGAAAAATGAAAATCTTCCAAGTCCCTGCCTCCAGCCTCTGCACTGGATGAGCAACCTGTGTCCCTATCATGAGGGAGAAGATTCTGGCAGCAAAGTGCAGAAATTCATGATCTCAGGGCTCCAGATCCCCTTTGGCTGCAGCAGTGAGACTGCTCCATTCTTGACAAGAGGAACGATGAAGTGTAAGAACAAGCTCCAGAAACTGAGAGCAGCTTGAGACAGTTTTCTGAGCATCTTTGGTGTAGAAGAGATAGCCAACTGGAAGAAGTACAGTGAGGGAAGGATCCAGAAACCAGATGACCAGGCAGGCAGTACAGCCTGGACCCAGCTACCTACCCAGGCCAGTATCAGCCCCTGGAGCTCCACAGGCCTGTGGCTGGCAGACAGTGCCAGAGGAAAGATTGGCCCCAGCAAGCCTCTTGAAATCCCAACAGCCACCACCTTCATCTTCAGCTATCAACATTCCCAACTCCACCACACCCATCATCTCAGTGCCTCAGCCATTTGCAGGGTTGGTGAATATTTTGAATACTACCTCTTTTCCAAATGGGCATCTTTCAAAAATTTTTACCTAGGTTGCATCTTTGCTTTCTGTTAATGTGTTCTCTGCTCAGTCACTCAACCATGTCCAACTCTTTGTGAGCCCATAGGCTCCTCTGTCTATGGCCTTTCCAAGAAAGCCAGAACACTGGAGTGGTTTACCATTTTCTCTTCCAGGAGATCTTCCCAACCTAGGGATCGAACCCATGTCACCTGCATCTTTCTCTTAATAGAGTCTTTCAAAATTTCAACATCATTTTCCCCCCCCTATGGATTATGCCACACTTAAAATCTCATTGAAAGTGAAAATGTTAGTTGTTCAGTTGTGTCTGACTCTTTGCAAACCCATGGACTGTAGCCCATTAGGCCCCTCTGTCCATGGAATTCTCCAGGCAAGAATACTGGAGTGGGTTGCCATAGCCTTCTACAGGGGATCTTCCTGACCCAGGTATCAACCCAGATCTCCTGCATTGCAGGCAGATTCTTTACCACCTGGGAAGCCCTAAAGTACAAAATCAAATGTGTTATTTTGTTGAAGCTTCCACTATTTTTCTCCAACTACAAATATTCAGTGGTGTCTTATTTTGGAATGCCTGTTTTTCTTCCGTCAAGTTAAATAGAAAAAAAAAAAAAAGTCATATTCATTATTCAGTAAGAAACCAAGAAAACAATTTTTGTTGTTGTTGTTGTTGAAGTAACATCCCATACTTGAAGGTAAAAAATGTTCTGTGTTCTCACAGGTCTGGTTTTGCTCAACTGGCAAGGAGTGCAAAATATCCTTATAAGGAGGCAATCTCAACATTAACTTTTTCCAAAGGCTCAGAGGAAGTTTGATCAATTTATAATGGTGTAAGGGGCCCTCTAGTGAAGACTGGGGCTTCCCTGGTGTCTCAGCAGTGAATAATCTTTCTGTAATGCAGGATACCCAGGTTTGATCCCTGGGTGGGAAGATCCCCTAGAGGAGGGAATGGCAACCCTCTCTAGAACTCATGCCTAGAGAATCCCATAGATAGAGGAACAGAACTAAAACTCAGAATTGGGATTTATTACCATCAACTAGAAAATTAATACGTGTAGATAGCAGATGAAATAATACTAGGAGCAATCTTTCTAGTTAGTTTTCTATTTTCCTATGTTTTAGATTGGGATTACTTAGACATATGTATATATTAATATTTAGCCTCATGCTCCTACCAAAAAAAAAAAAAAAAACTGGATCTTAATTATTTGCAGATTACATATTTGCAAATCCATCAATTTGTTAAAATTTATTTGTAAAACAAAATCAACACTTGGAGTGTCTCCACAGTTATTCTTGGACATGCACAAATGGGCAAAATCTCTGAGCTGCCCTAAGTACACCTTCCCAGCCAAGGCTGAAAATGATCCCTTTCTCTTTTATCCCTTATACTATAAGCAAACTTTCTTTCAAGCTTCTTAGTGCCAGTGTTTCACCTTTTTTCTATGTTTTTTTTTTTTTCTGTTGGTAATTTCAACAAAATTTGGTAATTCCTCTCATGTCTTCAGCACAAGAAGCCTGTTATTGTGTCAGTGGATATATTTTTGATATTCACTGATAAAATCCACATCAATGACAGTGTGGATAAAGTGTGGAAACCCCGTAGAGTTTAAATAACTTGTTCAGGTTCAACAGCAGGAGTTGAGATATAAATTATCTTGAACTTTCAGCCATTGTGTTATAAAAAGTATTAATAAACCTCTCTAGGAGAGAGACCGCCATTATGGTGGCACCATGTGACGCTACCCTTATGGAAGAAAGCAAAGAAGAACTAAAAAGTCTCTTGATAGAAGTGAAAGAGGATAGTGAAAAAGTTGGCTTAAAACTCAACATTCAGAAAACTAAGATCATGGCATCCGGCCCCATCACTTCACGGCAAATAGAAGGGGAAACAATGGAAACTATTACAGACTTTATTTTGGGGGGGCTCCAAAATCAATGTAGATGGTTACTGCAGCCATGAAATTAAAAGATGGAAGAAAAGCTTCTTTCTTTGGAAAAAAAGCTATGGTAAACCTAGACAGCATGTTAAAAAACAGAGACATTACTTTGCCAATCAAGGTCTGTCTACTCAAAGCTGTGGTTTTTCCAGTAGTCATGAATGGATGTGAGAGTTGGACCTCAATTGAGCACCAAAGAACTGATGCTTTTGAACTGTGGTGTTGGAGAAAACTCTAGAGAGTCCCTTGGATTGCAAGGAGATCAAACCAGTTAGTTCTAAAGAAAATCAGTCCTGATTATTCATTGGAAGGACGGATGGTGAAGCTGAAACTTCAATATTTTGGCCATGTGATGCGAAAAACTGACACTTTGGAAAAGACCCCGATGCTGGGAAGTTTGAAGGCAAGAGGAAAAGGGGATGAAAGAGGATGAGATGGTTGGATGACATCACCAACTCGATGGACCTGAGTTTGATTGAGCAAGCTCCAGAAGTGGTGATGGACAGGGAAGCCTGGCGTGTTGCAGTCCTTGGGATCACAAAGAGTCGGACATGATTGAGTGAATGAACTGAGGTGAAAGACACCACCCTCTCAAGTGATGAGTTATTTTGGTCATTCTAAATAAAATGAATGGAAGCAGAAATTAGAAAAGAAAAACACTTTGTCTTTTTGCAATTCTTCATGTATCTATTGTCACAATATGAATTCCTTTTAGGTGTGATGCATTGTTTTTAGGAAAATAAGTAACTTCAGGCATTTTTATATTTACAGGATTATTGGAATAATTTTTATTTATGTATTATTTTAAGTGGATTTTAGTTTAAATCAGCAATTATATAAATGGCTTTACTATTTTGTATTATTATATTTACATTGGATGTTTAACATACAAATCAATTAAAGACATTTGAATTGAGGAAATTATTAAGGTATATTATTGTGTTTAACCACTAATTTGACTATTTCACCTTAAACATATTAAATGTAAATCTAACATACTACATTCATTACTGTAAGTCAAATACTTGCTAAGATATAAAATGATTAAAAAAAAAACAAAGTTATTCTGAGCATAAATAAATTTGGTTCCATATATCTACTCAGTCTTAATAAAGCCTTACCAAGCATACTAACAATTAGTAGTTTACCAACAGAATACAGTGGTTATACAATTACCTCATTTATTTAGAAATTACTTTGTTTAATGAAAGTACTTACATGAATATATACCTGTGAACCAGTATATTATATTATTTTCACAGTAGAATCACAAAGAGGAAACAAGATACATGAAATCAATTCTGCTTTTCAATTGTGCAATAAAAAAAGAAATCTTCCTTTCAGGAAATCACAATCTTTAATTTCTATTATTAACATTATATATTAGGGATGAGTCAATTCTCTTTAGAAATTATATTTGACCTCTAAACATCTTCCTCTATAGGTTAAGTAAAATATTAATGGTGTATGATCTAAATTGTATTTTATGATCTTCTAGTTTATGAAAATAAGGTTTATTTCAAACATGCTAAGTTACTAAGAACCCTTAAATTATGAATATGAATCTCCAGTGGTGTAAAAATTTACTGTATGTGTAATTGTAAATGTATTCTAAATTTTAGAGCAAAACCACATCATAGTGCTCTGATTTTCTTTTAAAAAGATGAAGACATTGCACAGAACTGTTAATGTTCTACCAAGTAGTTGGAGAAATTTTGATAGAATCCTAAATTCTTCTTTTGTCAAATTTTTAGTTATATATACGTATATCAGTTCAGTTCAGTTCAGTTCATTTCAGTCGTTCAGTCATGTCCGATTCTTTGTGACCCCATGAATTGCAGCAGGTCAGGCCTCCCAGTCCATCACCAACTCCCGGAGTTCACTCAGACTCACATCCATCAAGTCGGTGATGCCATCCAGCCATCTCATCCTCTGTCGTCCCCTTCTCCTCCTGCCCCCAATCCCTCCCAGCCTCAGAGTCTTTTCCAATGAGTCAACTCTTCGCATAAGGTGGCCAAAGTACTGGAGTTTCAGCTTTAGCATCATTCCTTCCAAAGAAATCCCAGGGCTGATCTCCTTCAGAATACATAGTAGTAAATTCAATCTACCCCAACACCCTACAATACTACTGGTTTCTGACAAGAGCCAAGTTTATCTACACAGTCTCAGAAAATTAGAGGCACTTTATGGTTACTTCTGGGGTGAAGGATCTTGGTGTGTGTGTGGAGGGAGCATGCAGGGAAGGTAAATAAAGCTTACACATTATTTACAAAAATAAAGTTCTCCTGAAAGTAACCTATATTTGACTTCACCTAAAATGTTGAAATAACCCCAAATTTCAAATTTAGAGTAAATTGAACACATGCAGAAGGAAAGATTACACATGAAAACCTATATTCAGTGGGATCTCTAGAAACCACTGATTATCTGGGGTATCTAATATCGCCAGAAGCAGTTCCTTTTTTTGATCGTGAAACCTGGAAATGAACTGACAGACCTGAGGCTCTGATTAGGAATATTTTCTAGTAAAATGTGTTTACAGAACATAAGCAACCATCATGATTAGAAGAGAAGGAGTAGATTATAGCACAATGGACCTCAGCATAAAACTGCCTTATAACACACACTTCAGAAATTTGTATAGATATTTTTGGGGGGACATTGCTTGGTTTAGTCATCTGTGTACAGGGACTCTAGGAAATTTCCAAAGCTATGGATACTCTCTTCAAATCAAATATTTGTTGTAGTTCCCACATAATATTTAAATAACTGGCAACTACTCAGGGAACCTTCCAGGCCAGTATAATAAAATGCTATTTTATGTGTAAGTACAAGACATTTTCTCACAGTTTTAGTAGCCATTGAATTTGCAGGGATGCAAATGCAAATTACAAATTGCATTATGTAAATTGACAGGTTTTTTTTTTTTTTTTGCTTACAGAGTACATAGCAGCAATTCATTAAATATTTAAGCAATTGTTTGAATAAGATATAGAGAAAATAAACTAGAACACAGTTTTTTGTTAATAATAGGCTAAATAACATTAAATATAACTCTACCTCATTGCAGTTTTGATTTTCATTTTTCTGGTAATTAGCAATGTTGAGCATCTTTTCATGTGCCAGTTGGCCATCTGTATGTCTTCTTTGGAGAAATGTCTATTTAGATCTGCCCATTTTTGTTTGGGCTGTCTGTTTTTATATTTAGTTGAATGAGTCATTATATATTTTGAAAATTAATCCTATATTTCTGAAACTATTCCAAAAATTGCTGAGTAAGAAACACTCCCTAGCCTATTCTATGAAGCCACCATCACACTGTTAACAATACCAGGCAAAGGTAGCACAAATATGCAAAGTACAGGAAAATATCATTGATGAGTATGAATGCAAACGTTCTCAACAAAATTATAGCAAACAGAATCCAACAATACATTATAGGGTCATATAACATGATCAAGTGGGATCTATCTTAGTGAGGCAAAGATTTTTCAAAACATTCAAATCAATCAATGTGATACACTATACCAACAAATCAAGGAATAAGTCATATAATAATATCAGTAGATGCAGAAAAACTTGACAAAATTTGACAAATATTTTAAGTAAATAAATAATAATACGCTTTTCTCAGAATCCACAATTAAAAATAAAGTTGTAAAATAAAGATTTTTTTTGCCCTGTACCTTTTCATTCATGGAAAAATTACATAAGGATAGAGATAAATATCTGAAGGATGCTTTCTTGATGATTTACTATAATTTCTACTCTGGAAAAGAAGAGTATGTGTGGGCTCAGTCGTGTCTGACTCTTTGCAATCTCATGAACTGTACCCTACTAGGATTCTATGTCCCAGGAAAGAATACTGGACTGCCTATCCATTTCCTTCTCCAAGGGATCTTCCTGACCTGGGGATTGAACCTGCATCCTTTGTGTCTTCTGCATTATCAGGCAGATTCTTTATCACTGTGCCACCTGGGAAGCCCCATGGCAAAGTACAGGGAAGTATCATATATTTCTTGTGGATCCCAAAAGTGGTTCTTGAAGTATAACCAGTGAGTCTGTAAATACTGTGACATGACTATGTAGGCAAACAAGCTGGTAGAAGTTTCATTGGGCAATGGAACTCAGCTGTCTCCCCACTTCAAAATTCTGGTCCACTTCTTCCACTCTAACAGCAACAACAAACTATATTCCTAGAGAACTGTGCTTTGTTCTTTTCTTTATTATTTTCATATTAAATACTTTGATATAATATCTTGTATCATGTAACAAATTATAATGACCCAATAAAACTGAATCAGTTGTTTCTATTTTCAAGCCACAGGGATGTCATTACTTTCAAGTGTATATGTAGATTTGATGATATATATCCCATCAATCCAAACACAAATTTTTTAAAAATCATCTCAGAAAATGTAAGCAAAGAATTCACTAAAGCTGTTGTGCCAACACTTCAACCTGGTCAGACACCAGATTGTTGAGCCTTAGGAACAAGGACCCCTGTGACATCTGTTTCAAATATTTGAAATAAAAAATCACTAGGGCAAAGACTAGAATGTCCATTGGAAGAAAGAACTATGTGTTTTTGAGACTTTCTTTCAAGCTCAAGTTGACTCAATGTGAGCAGTAACTACTAACAAGTGAGTAACTGATGGAAACAGGATAACAGATACACCACCTTTTTATTACCATCTTCCACTGGAATATTTTCAAACCCAATGACTTGGAGACCGAGTATGGGCAATAATGGAATCTATCAGCTACAAGTTGCATAGTCCTAGAGAAATCTTCATGGCTTCCTGTAGAACTTTATTTTGATTTACTTCTTTTTGACAGAGGTCCATATCTCTATGTCTCCCTCATCTCTACATCTATCTCTACCTCCCTATACCAGTTCTTGCTTTCATTTGGTATGTGTGGTTTCAGTAAAGTTGCTTCTCTGCATGGTGGACTTTTTTAAAAATATAAATTTATTTATTTTAATTGGAGGCTAATTACTTTACAATATTGTAGTGGTTTTTGCCATACATTGACATGACTCCACCATGGGTGTCTATGTGCTCCCCATCCGGAACCCCTCTCCCACCTCCCTCCCCATCCCATCCCTCTGGGTCATCCCACCAGCTCCAAGCACCCTGTATCATGCATTGAAACTGGACCAGCAATTCATTTCACATATGATAATATACATGTTTTAATGCCATTCTCCCAAATCATCCCACCCTCACCCTCTCCCACAGAGTCCAAAAGAATGTTCTATACATCTGTGTCTCTTTGGCTGTCTTGCATACAAGGTTATCATTACCATCTTTCTAAATTCCATACATATGCGTTAGTATACTGTATTGGTGTTTTTCTTTCTGGCTTACTTCACTCTATATAATAGTCTCCAGTTTCATCCACCTCATTAGAACTGATTCAAATGTATTCTTTTTAATGGCTGAGTAATGCTTCATTGTGTATATGTACCACAGCTTTCTTATCCATTTGTCTGCTGATGGACATCTAGGTTGCTTCCATGTCCTGGCTGTTATAAACAGTGCTGCGATGAACATTGGGGTACTTGTGTCTTTTTCAGTTCTGGTTTCCTCGGTGTGTATGCCCAGCAGTGGGATTGCTGGGTCGCATGGCAGTTCAATTTCCAGTTTTTTAAGGAATCTCTACATGTTCTCCATAGTGGCTGTACTAGTTTGCATTCCCACCAACAGTGTAAGAGGGTTCCTGTTTCTCCACACCCTCTCCAGTATTTATTGCTTGAAGACATTTTGATATAGCCATTCTGACTGGCATGAAATGGTACCTCATTGTGGTTTTGATTTGCATTTCTCTGATAATGAGTGATGTTGAGCATCTTTTCATGTGTTTGTTAGCCATCTGTATGTCTTTGGAGAAATGTCTGTTTAGTTCCTTGGCCCATTTTTTTATTGGGTCATTTATTTTTCTGGAATTGGGCTGCAAGAGTTGCTTGTATATTTTTGAGGTTAATTCTTTGTCAGTTGTTTCATTTGCTATTATTTTCTCCCATTCTGAAGGCTGTCTTTTCAGCTTGCTTATAGTTTCCTTTGTTGTGCAGAAGCTTTTAAGTTTAATTAGGTCCCATTTGTTTATTTTTGCTTTTATTTCCAATATTCTGGGAGGTGGGTCATAGAGGATCCTGCTGTGATTTATGTCAGAAAGTGTTTTGCCTATGTTCTCCTCTGGTCTTACATTTAGATCTTTAATCCCTTTTGAGCTTATTTTTGTGTATGGTGTTAGCACGTGTTCTAGTTTCATTCTTTTACAAGTGGTTAACCAGTTTTCCCAGCACCACTTGTTAAAGAGATTATCTTTTCTCCATTGTATATTCTTGCCTCCTTTGTTAAAGATAAGGTGTCCATAGGTGCATGGATTTATCTATGGGCTTTCTATTTTGTTCCATAGATCTATATTTCTGTCTTTGTGCCAGTATCATACTGTCTTGATGACTATGGCTTCATAGTAGAGCCTGAAGTCAGGCAGGTTGATTCCTCCAGCTCCATCCTTCTTTCTCAGGATTGCTTTGGCTATTCGAGGTTTTTTGTATTTCCATACAAATTGTGAAATTATTTGTTCTAACTCTGTGAAAATTACTGTTGGTAGCTTGATAGGGATTGCATTGAATCTATAGATTGCTTTGAGTAGTATATTCATTTTTACTATATCGATTCTTCCAATCCATGAACACAGCATATTTCTCCATCTATTAGTGTCCTCTTTGATTTCTTTCACCAGTGTTTTATAGTTTTCTATATATAGGTCTTTTGTTTCTTTAGGTAGATATATTCCTAAGTATTTTATTCTTTGCATTGCAATGGTGAATGGAATCGTTTCCTTAATTTCTCTTTCTATTTTCTCATTATTAGTGTATAGGAATGCAAGGGATTTCTGCGTGTTGATTTTATATCCTGCAACTTTATTATATTCATCGATTAGCTCTAGTAATTTTCTGGTGGAGTCTTTAGGGTTTTGTATGTAGAGGATCATGTCATCTGCAAACAGTGAGAGTTTTACTCCTTCATGGTAGATTTTTAAAACTGATGGAGACACAACTGAATGCAAACATCATTTGAGCTCAGAGCATCTCAAGTGGTGTTGACAATATGTCTGCAAGATTTGAAGACTCTCAGTGTGCTGGGAGGAGGAATTCGAGTCCAGAGTGTCCCATGCAGCCTGTCTGCCATGCAGCCTGTCATGTGCTGGATCTGGTCACAGGCAGCCTTCTTGAGACACAGATGCCAGAGCAGGGAGTGTCTATAAAGTGGCCAAGTGCCTCTATCCCAATATCCTATTACAGGGCAGACAGAGAGTCTTCAACAGAAAACAGTAGTAGGAAAGAAAGATCACTTGCTATTTTGTCTTAAATTGAGTTTAGTCAATTTAAACAGACCAGTTACTGGAGTAACACAAGAACAATAGACATGCATTATGCATGCATGTTCAACTGTGTAACTCTGTGTAACCCCATGAACTGTAGTCTGCCTGACTCTTTTGTCCATGGGATCCTCCAGACAAGAATACTGAAGTGGGTTCCCATTCCCTTCTCCAGGAGATATTCCTGACCCAGGGATTGAACCTGGGTCTTTTGCATCTCAGGCAGATTCATTACCATCTGAGCTATAATGGAAGCCAAACTCTAAGTAAAAAATATATTACTTTGAATGCTTACTAGACAAATGTCTTCAATTTTTAAAATGGGTTACGTGCAAATGCTCTGGGTTCTTATCCCATTCATTTTGTTAGCAGTTACATAGTTTTAAACAGATGGCTTTAAATGTATAAATTCCTCAGCTTACTCATTTCTAAATGACAATAATAATAATGCTGACAGTTCAGTTCAGTTGCTCAGTCATGTCCGACTCTGCGACACCATGGACGGCAGCACGCCAGGCCTCCCTGTCCATCACCAACTCCTGGAGTTTACTCAAACTCATGTCCATTGAGGCAGTGATGACATCCCACCATCTCATCCTCTGACATCTCCTTCTCCTCCCGCCTTCAATCTTTCACAGCATCAGGTCTTTTTCAATTGAGTCAGTTCTTTGCATATGGTGGTCAAAAGATTGGAGTTGCGGCTTCAGCATCAGTCCTTCAAATGAATATTCAGGATTGATTTCCTTTAGGAAGGACTGGTTGGATCTCCTTGTTGTCCAAGGGACTCTCAAGAGTCTTCTCCAACACCACAGTTCAAAAGCATTAATTCTTCAACACTCAGCTTTCTTTATGGTCCAACTTTGAAATCTGTACATGATTACTGGAAAAACACAGCTTTGACTAGATGGACTTTGTTGGCAATGTAATGTCTCTGCTTTTTAACATGCTATATAGGTTGGTCATAACTTTTTTTCTAAGGAGCAAGCGTCTTTTAATTTCATGGCTGTAGTCACCACCTGCATTGATTTTGGAGCCCCCCCAAAATAAAGTCTGCCACTGTTTCCCCATCTATTGCCATGAAGTGATGGGAATAGATGCCATGATCTTAGTTTTTTGAATGATGAGCTTAAAGCCAACTTCTTCACTCTCTTCTTTCACTTTCATCAAGAGGCTCTTTAGTACTTCTTCACTTTCTGCCATAAGGGTGATGCCATCTGCATATCTGAGGTTACAACATTTCTCCCAGCAATCTTGATTCCAGCTAGTACTCCATCCAGACCAGCATTTCTCATAATATACTCTCTATATAAGTTAAATAAGTAGGGTGACAATATACAGTCTTGACATACTCCTTTCCCGATTTGGAACCAGGTTGTTGTTCCATGTCCAGTTCTAACTGTTGCTTCATGACCTGCATACAGATTTCTCAGGAGGCATGTCAGGTGGTTTGGTATTCCCATCTCTGGAAGAATTTTCCACAGGTTTCTGTGATCTACACAGCCAAAAGTGTTGACAAAGGTAATAAAGCAGAAGTAGACATTTTTCTGGAACTGTCTTACTTATTTGATAAAACGACAGACGTTGGCAATTTGATCTCTGGTTCCTCTGCTTTTTCTAAAACCAGCTTGAGCATCTAGAAGTTCACGGTTCATGTACTGTTGAAGCCTAGCTTGAAGAATTTTGAGCATTACTTTGCTAGCTTGTGCGATAAGTGCAACTGTGAGGTAGATTCAGCTTTCTTTGTCATTGTCTTTCTTTGGGATTGGAACGAAAACTGACCTTTTCCAGTCCTGTGGCCACTGCTGAGTTTTCCAAATTTGCTGACATATTGAGTGCAGCACTTTAACAGCATCATCTTTCAGATTTGAAGTACCTCAACTGGAATTCCATCACTTCCACTAGCTTTGTTTGTAGTGATGCTTTCTAAGGCCCATTTGACTTCACATTCCAGGATGTCTGGCTCTAGGTGAGTGATCACACCATTGTGATTATCTGGGTCATGAAGATCTTTTATGTATAGTTCTTCTGTGTATTCTTGCCACCTCTTCTTAGTTTCTTCTGTTTCTATTAGGTCCATACTATTTCTGTCCATTATTGTGCTCATCTTTGCATGAAAATTTCCCTTGGTATCTCTAATTTTTTTTAATTTATTTATTTTAATTGGAGGCTAATTACTTTACAATATTGTAGTGGTTTTTGCCATACATTGACATGAATCAGCCATGGGTTTACATGTGTTCCCCATCCTGAACCTCCCTCCCACCTCCCTCTCCATCCCATCCTTCTGGGTCATCCCAGTGCTTTCTTGAAGAGATCTCTAGTCATTCCATTCTATTGTTATCTGTTATTTCTTTGCACTGATCACTGAGGAAGGCTTTCTTATCTATCCTTGCTATTCTTTGGAACTCTGCATTCAAATGGGTATATCTTTCCTTTTCTCCTTTGCCTTTCACTTCTCTTCTTTTCATAGTTATTTGTAAGGCCTCCTCAAACAACCATTTTGCCTTTTTGCATTTCTTTTTCTTGGCGTGGTCTTGATCACTACCTCTTTTACAATGTCATGAACCTTCATCCATAGTTCTTCCAGCACTCTGTCTATCAGATCTAATCCCTTGAATCTATTTGTCACCTTCACTGTTTAATTGTAAGGGTTTGATTTAGCCATACATGAATGATCTAGTGGTTTTCCCTACTTTCTTCTAGTTAAGTCTGAATTTGGCATTAAGGAGTTCATGATCTGAGCCACAGTCAGTTCCCTGTCTTTTTTTCTTTGCTGACTATATAGAGCTTCTCCATCTTTGGCTGCAAAAATATAATCAATCTGATTTTGGTATGACCACCTGTTGATATCCATGTGTAGAGTCTTCTCTTGTGTTATTGGAAGAGGGTGTTTGCAATGACCAGTGTGTTCTGTTGGCAAAACTCTAATAGTGCCAACTTCACATGATTAAAATGAAATTGAGATTCAATTAGTCCTCAATTAATATTAATCATCATTGTTAATACTCAAAATAATAAGAAGGATATTGTTTTTACAGATAGGAAAACATTTACAGAAATATGTATCTTTCAAAAGGTTCTTCAGTGCTCAGTATTTGAACTCAATTTATGTTATGCCTGAGCCCAAGTTCTTAACAACTGAACCATACCCCTTCTCCTATCAGGTTAGGTACTCCATGGGTATTGAACTACTAATCCTGATCAGAAGGGTACTTTCTAAGGCTATGAAGTTATCATGTCAGAACAGACAGCTGAAACACCTAACATAATTCAGAGAGCAGTGTTTAGATCCCTTATTCAGAAACAGATGCCCTGATGGCATCTTTTTAAAAGTAAACTAATTTCTATCCAATCCTGTGTTAAATTCCAGCCACTCCAATTAATCTTTCAAATTCCTCTCTTTCCAAAATAGATAGGATGACTCTAGTCAGATATATTATCTTGAGACTGGTGTGAGAAATAATTCAGGGGAAGAGGTTGATTAAAATAGGAAAATATCCCGGATAGACTTTGTTATCCAGTATGATTAGAGGTTTATAACAGAAGTTGTTGCACAAGTTTTTAATTTTTAAAGGATATTTATACTTATGAAACTTTATGCTGTCAGGATGAGTGGATTTAGAGTGAAACTGATTTAAGTCACAGTCAGGAATGCTCTCTTCCTACATTTTTAAGGTTAACTAATTGTTTTACATAAAAAATTTAAAACTGAACCAACTTTCAACAGATTAAATAATTTTAAATAATGTATATTATATTTAAAGGCATTATATTTTTAATTATGTTGTTTATTTATACTTTATAATTTATTAAAATTTTATTTTATTAAATTATCTTTTGCTATAGTTTTGTTGCTAAGTTGTCTCTGACTGTTTGCAATCTCATGGACTGTTATCTGTCAGAATACTCTGACCGTGGGATTTCCCAGGCAAAATTCCTGGAGCACGTTGTCATTTCCTTCTCCAGGGGATCTTTCTGACCCAGGGATCAAACCTACATCTCCTACATTGGTAGGCAGATTCCTCACTGCTGAAAATTCTCTATACCATCATAAAAATCATATAGGCACAAATATGGTTAAAAAAAAATAAAAAACCCTCTGAACTTCCACCAAAATGTACAGAATTATATTCTGGTTCATGATGGTTGAATTTATGCTTAACAAATTTTCTATGATGTTTAATAATCCATTAATGAAATGACTAGTCAAATATTTAGGAAAAAGTTAAAATATGCCAGGAGCTCTACTAAGAGCTAAGAGGACTAAGACCAATTAGAAATCATCCTTGCCTGGAAGAGATCCTATTTGAGTTGTTGAGAAAGACACTTGAAGTACTAATTACAATTCATCATGTTAAAGGGCATGATTAATTAAAAAGAAAACATTCCAAGGGAAGACAAAAAGGAATTGCCTGACTCATTATGGATGCACCATCTTCTTAATATAATTAGATCTCGCTTAGGGAGACAAGAGGAGACAGAAGTCCAAATGAAGAGCAGGGAATGTAAATACACACCATGATGGTTCTGCTTTTGCTGGGGAAGCTCAGGAGAGTTGGAGGAAGCCTCAGAGTGGTGCACCTGGATAAGACTTCAGTTCTGTGGGAATAAGAATATCAGGCAGGTTGAAGGCCCTCCTTGTTTTCAGATGTCAGATCCCTGGTGGACATTTTGAGATGACCTGCAGCAATCCAGGCTGAAGCCTTTGCTTTTGACTAACTAGGGACTGGTGTGGATGATCATTCAAACTAGGATGATAGATGTGAATGTCCACAGGGCACAAGGCACTCATGATGGAGAATCAGGCTCCTGGTGATGATCATGACTTGATGATGACCCTTATTAGGGTCATCCTCACACATCCTCACAGGGGCTAGTGAGTAGTGAGAATCCCTAAAGACTCTCACAGGAATCGTCTGGGGAGCACAAAGTCCCTCCTGTCCAAGGTTTTAAGACTATGGGGTTGGCGGTTCTTATAAATACCTGATGGAGTTCTCATCCCCCTCAGTGTGTCTGTGGGCTGTGGAGTGAATTTAAGGCAAAGGAAAATTAGCCTCCAACAAAGAATACACTGTGTCTACTGAACAATGTAACCATTTACCCGTATATTGAAAATTAGCCTCCAACAAAGAATACACTGTGTCTACTGAACAATGTAACCATTTACCCGTATAT